>NW_010531493.1:10107-16273 GCF_000687285.1 Phaethon lepturus | reverse complement strand
CCCTACAGGTCAGGTTTTCTAGACATCTGATTTTTCTCAGTTGCTCTCCTCTGGACTTTTTAACATTTTTCTTTTAAGGTCTTTTTGTGGATTTTCTTGCTTCCACCCCTCAACCCTGCCAACATACACACACACCCGTAAGGGGAGGTTAAGGGAGGTGAGTTTGTTTAGCCTGGAGAAGAGAAGGCTGGAAGGAACTAGTTGCTGTCTTCAATGACCTAACACTGTAAAGAGAAGACAGAGCCAAATTATTCTAAGGTGCGCAGTTCCTTGCTTTTTGGCATTCCTCTTTCTCTTTTTCTTTCATCCAGTTTGTAAGAATCCTTTCAAATTTCAATTTTGCCCTCAAGAATGTTTGCAGCCCCTACCAGGTTGGTAAATTTATAAAGCATGATTTCTCATCTAAGTCATTAATAAAAGTATTGATATTACAGGACCGAAATATACACCTTCAGTTTTGGTAAATTCCTTCTTTAAGACAGAGAACAACATCTGCTCTCTGAATAGTTTTCTAATCATTTTTGCATCTACCTTTAGCAATTTAATATCTACATATTTTGCTAGCTTGCTTATGAGCACGTTATATGAAACAAAGGCCTTAATTAAAAAGATGACATTTTCTGCTTTTGCTGTATTCATAAGGTATGTTATTCTGTCACAGAAATAAATTAGATTGGTTTGACATAATTTGTTCCTGACAAATCCTTGAGGACTGTTGTTCATGTCTCTTTATTTTTTTCTCTTTATTTTTTAAGGTATTTTCTGCTGATGTGGGCAAAATATCTGGCTGGTTCAACATTTTTTTCCTCAGAACTGAAGCTACATGTCTGCTAAAATTTTCTGTAACTTTTTTTCCTTTGTAAGGTTACCCAGATGTGCTTTGCCAGTTTACTGTTGCCTTTTCTGTCTTCTGTGATTTCTTGAAGGTACCAGGTGATGCTGCTTCCCTAAGAACTCTGAAGGGTGAAGATTTCATGACTACATGATTAGAAGTCTTTAATTTTTCAGATAATGTCATCTTTTCTTTCATAATTGCCTTAATTTCCATGTCTTTTTTAAAATCCTGCAGTTCATTCTTCTGAATGTGTTCAACGTTGTGCTCCCGTGTTCTGCCTTGATCATTATCAGAGATTGTCAGAAGGCCTGTGTTCCTCCAAAGCTAGGACTTGTTTGCTTCTTGAGACACATATCACCATTTTCTGAATCTTTCCTTCTAATCACATCACTCTTTCTAACAAATGTCTGTTAGGCCAATAAAAGCACAGCTTTCATCTTGAATTAATACTCATGTCTTTTCTTGATTGTTTCCCAATCTTCTTGTACTATGCACAGAAATCACAAACATGTAACAGTGAGTTGGTGCTCTGAACTTAATTCCTTTCTATGATGTTGCTATAAATAACTTTATCCTTCTTGATTTAAAAGACTTTACACAGATTGTTGCACTTTCTTGTTCCCAGTCAGTCACAGCTGAAGAGTCTCTTCTGTAAAGCTAATAAATGTCATGCAAAGATGTGTAAACCCTTTTCATGACATAGAAGCCACCCTCCACCAATGGCTTATGGAGCATCTTCCCAAAGTCAAGGAAAGTAAAGCCCTCCTGGTGAACCATCTGTGCAGCCCTACTTTTATCTGTAGGATGAATCTGTCTTGGTCTGATCCTTTGACCCTTGATGGAAGGATTAATGAAAATACCATCTGAGCCTCTGACTCCTTCACCCTTGCTCTGAGCTTTATTGTCACTTTTGATTTGTTTAGAGACATTCTTGGCAGTATTGTCAGCATTCAGGTCCTTTGTTATATCACATTCACTTCAATAGCATATGCTATTGAATAACCATTTTGGAAGGTCTCTCTAAGAATTTGTCATTAGTCTTTGTGGAAATAATTATCTGTCTATGGGCACACCGCAAAATCTTTTTTTCATGCAAACACTATTGTAAGGTATTCTTTTTCAGTCTGGATAAGTTCATGCTTTGTTGATGCAAGAGACCTTCATTAAAGAGCCAAGGCTGCCTGTTTCCTACTAGTTTTTCCTCAGTAGTTTCTCACAGCCAATATATGATGGCTGGCTTGTCCACATCATGAAATGTCAAAATGTGACAACCACGTATTGGGGAGATTTGTAAAACTTGATAATGATGTGATTTGTTTTTGTAGAGATGAGCATCAGGAGTGAAGTCCAAATAGAGAAGCCATAACATGTCCCAAGGATAATATTGTACTTACTTTTAGTATTTTTTCTTATTTTTAATAAATTTCTTATCTATTTCCTGGCTGTAGCAAGCAAACGTGAGAATAACCATGCTATGCAATGGCTGGTACCACATTGTCTTCACAGCCATGATCCCAGTATACTTAGTGACAATGCTGACTTCTGCAAATCCTGTTCTTACTGCTTGCTGGCAATCAAAATTTAGCTGTAGGTTTCAGCAAAAGATATACCTAGTTCCAAGTGTCTTTATGCTGCGAGGTGTCTGTTGCTGTGTTTTTTTAGCTACTAATTTTGGTAATATTTTTCTTTGGTATTAAGTATACAGAATTAGAATGCATGTGATTTTTTTCTCCAATGGTAATAATGATATCAGGGAATAGGGATGGAATACTTAAATTAGTTAGTCATTAAGGTTGCATTCATTTAAGAAGACTCCTGGATCAGGAGGAAGACTTTTCACTTTAAGGTTTAGACACTTCTTCAACATTTTCCAACAAAAAAAAAAATTATTTCAGAAGTACCAATATTTTTATCTTAAATACTACAACAAAGTTTTTAATTAAAAGAGTTATTATGGTATTTTTTATTTCAACATAGCTTAAAATGTTAAACAAAATGGATAATTTAATCTTGAGCCAGATAAAGTTTCATTCTTTTTTAATAAAATCTTGAATTGCAGACAATGTATGATACTGAAGGATGCAGAAGCAAAAGGAAGTCCTAGTTACTAGAATTGAGATCTTTCATGTTCAGATGACAAAAGAAATGAACTAGAGACTGGTTATGAGATATGAAGTAGCAGGATTTGATTTTTTAGGATATTCTGTGGGAAGAAGGGTCTTAGTTAGGTTATTTATCTTCCATGTTTGTTGGAAAAAAACCTTATTCTGCTAGGTCAAGAAGACATGAAACTAGGAAGAAATGAAACTGAAAATGAATGACTGTAGTAGCTGAATTCTGAATAACCTACATGTTCTCAGAAGTTCATCCTGTTGTTTCTGAAGCATGGTAGAGAGGTCTGCAGGACGGGGACCAGGGGGTCTGGTCATTCCAACCGGATTGGCAAGAAGGGAAAGCCAACAGGTGTCTGTCAGAAATAACATTGCTTGTTTTCTCACAGGTGATACTGAGTAACTATGGAGCAAAGTCATGACAAAGCACTGGAGAGCAGACACCAGGAGGTGTCTGCTAGCCACCTAAATGTAGACCATTTGGTCTACAAGCCACCAAATTGCACTCAAGACCAAGATAGTAGTACTTGAATTGTTTATCTAGATATGCAAGGAAGAAATCCACCTTCATTACTGTAGTAAAAAATTCAGTCGGATGGATATCTAGGTTCTCATGCTGCCAGAATAGAAGCATCCCTAAAAGGTCTAGAAGTTATTAATAACAATTTATTAATCTAAAAATAGTTCTGTTCAACATATGGGAACTTAATCTTCAGTTTAGCAGGTAGAGATCATGACTTTTTAAATTAGTACTTGTTTAAATATTGTTGCATTTCTGTTGTGCAAGTAAAACGGTGACTGAATGCCAGTATTCTTCTTCTAAATACATCGTCTGTGTGACTTTAAGAGGAAAAATATGAATGATAACTCGATCTTGTTACAGAAATACCACACTACATGCTCCCAAACTACATTTCTGGCATTGAAACAAAAAGCAGGACCATTTAAGCTACAAACAAACAGGAGGTAAGTAAAAATATCAGAGTTGATCATTAAATATTCAAACAACATATAGAAAGTAATTAAAATATATAGCAACTAATAGAGGAAATTATAAAAAATTGATTGGAACAAAAGTTGAAATATAATCTGTGTGTTTTAAGATTACAAGGATCAAAATGAAGCCTAAAAATTTTTTAATTCATTATCACATAGAAATTATGGCACCATCAGTAATAAAGTAGAGGAAGTGTTCCATTAATGTTCTTATATTGCAACCAAGTATTGTACATCAATAGTAGTAGTGGTAGTAGTGGTGATGATGATATTTTTTCCCATTCTATACGGATTTATAAGGGTTGTTAAACAGTTAAATCATCAGGTCTAAACAATTTGAAGAGTTTTTAAGTATTCAAAACAAGATTGCTGTAAGGAAGATAGATGATGACCTGTCTGATTAACACTGGTTTTCCATATTTTTTGAAACATGGAATATTCCACAGAACTGGAAGGAAGCTAATGTCAAACCAATGTTTTTAAAGGTGTTTTTGATGATGTGTATAATTATAGGTCAATCAAATAAGATTATAGAATATTTGGTAAAATTCTATCAATAATTATTAAAGCATGAATAAATAATTAAAGTAATACAAGAATGAGAAAATTCTTATCCCCATTTTTTGGAACAGAGTTTTGAACATGGCATGACATTATCTTTTTTTTTTTTGCCATTTTTCCACTGTTTTATTTATGACCAGGAAGATATTTCCCAGTCACAACTGTTAAGATATGCTGTTGACACAACTGTTTGGCAGAAGAGGATGAATATTATAAAATGATTAAGTTACCTGTGTTCCCAGAAAGATGAACATCAGCATACATATGTAATGAAACATTTAAGAATATAATTGATACTGAATATGAAAAGGAAACAGAGCTTGCAAATATCTTTTATGAGTAAAAAGGGTATGCTGCAGGTGTTTGTGGCCAAGAAGCATGTAGAAAAATTGTGCAAGCTGCAAGGAGGATACACATAAATAACCAAGGATAAGAAAATATTCCCCTTTACAAAAATCTCAGAATTTTCAAATTGGTTTGCTGTAACAAAGATGATGCACAAAAGCAACAATGCAGAGGTCTTCAGTTTAGTGGACAAATTTTAAAATCCAGAATAGGATTAGAAAGGTAAAGATGAGGATTTACAAGTTAGAATCATGCTAAGTCACATGACCAAGGTAACAAACAAGTTAAGCCTAGACAGTCATGTTTCCTCCATGATAGAGAGCGATAGAACACCTCTCCTATGAGGACAGGCTGAGAGAGTTGGGATTATTCAACCTGGAGGAAAGAAGGCCCAGGGAGACGTTACTGCAACCTGCCAGTACTTAAAGAGGGCCTATAGGAAAGATGGGGACAGACATTTTAGCAGGGTTTGTAGCGACAGGACAAAGGGTAATGCTTTTAAACTAAAAGAGAGTAGATTCAGACTAGATCTAAGGAAGAAATATTTCCCAATGAGGGTGGTGAAACGCCAGCACAGGTTGCCCAGCGGGGTGGTGGATGCCCCACCCTTGGAAACATTCAAGGTCAGGTTGGACGGAGCTCTGACAACCTGATCTAGCTGAAGACATCCCTGCACATTGCAGGGGGATTGGACTAGATGATCTTTAAAGGTCTCTTCCAACCCCAGTAATTCTTTCATTCTATGATTCTATAACTACTTCAATGACAAAATATGAGTGAAGAGTAGCTTGGTAACTGCATACGTCAGTCATGCTGCAGAGCTTATTCGGACATTTTTTCCAGGCTCTTGACCCTGTTGTTTGTAAAGATATCCTTCAGGACTGCCTTTTAGCAATAGTAAAACTGTGTGCTTTTTGAATTTTTCATGTGCCACTCCATTTTGTCATCAACTGACTTAAGTAACAAAGGAGCGCATCGCAGTCTTTGATGCCTGTAACAGCTCTTCCAGCTCTTGGCTTTGTATTGAGCTCTGTTGCAATTTCAGATTTTTCCCATTGTCACCTAAAGAATGTCCAGTTGTAAAACCCATCCTCCTCTGTGTCCATCTGCTTGTGAGAGAGGAGTTTGGTATGTTGCTGTAATTATTGTTTTCTTTCTTCCTTTTTTTTTTTTTTCTCTCTTTCCCCACATACTTAGTTTCTGATTTCATGCACCTGCAGGAGCTGGCTCATTGCTGACCCCATGTTCATCAGTTCCAAGTCCAAGAAAGAAAGAGAGAAAGAGAAGACAGTGGGATATTTCAAGCTTCATTTTTTTC
>NW_010531493.1:0-10053 GCF_000687285.1 Phaethon lepturus | reverse complement strand
GCACTTCTATATATAAGTCTGTATGAAGCAAATCTTTAAATTTATATTCCCACATTAGTAAGTCACCTCTTGTAACTGATATGACCAGTATCACACTAACTAACCTTCAAGTAAATACATTTATTCGGGTGCTTTGCAAAGAGATGAATTTTTTTTTGTTGAACGTAAATGTCTAGGATTAAGATCCTTCTAGTATAGAAAGACCTAATTTTTAGGGTTTTTTTCTGATAGTTTCTGATAACCTTTGACCTCAACAACAAGATAGCATCTCGTTATGGAGTTTAATTGGCACTTAAAGCCGTCTGATTGCAAATTACAAAGTTCTATGTTGCTTTTTCCCTTTGAATGTGAATTCCTTTGCTTTGACATGATTTCAGAGGGGTATCTATCTCCCTGCACACCATCTTGCTTTACACTTAGAAGCCAGTTTTAAAAGAGGCTTAACTTTGCAGTCATGCTGTTTTGTTTCCTTTGGAAGAATTTAGAAAGATGTTGTCAGCAAATTTGTGGGAAGCAAAGCAGCATGAAGGAGGAAAGGGATAGTTTTGAGCATTGCCAAGAACTAGTACAGCTTTTGGAATTCTAGGAAAAATAATTCAGCAAGTTTTGGAAGGCAACATTTAAAATGAACATTACAAATCCTTTTCCTATTATTAATGCTATTATTTCTGTAACTCTTACTCTCTTGCCAAAATCATTCCACTTGCAAGAAAGGAATGGAGAAATTTATCTCAGGAGTAACTAAAGAAGTTCTTAAGAAATCAACACCTGGCTTGAGTAATTAGAAATTATCTATTTAGAAGAGGCCAGGCAACCTTGTTGCAGAACAGCTGCATCATAAAATCTTTCTTTAAATTGTTAAATGTTGCAAGAACCATACCAACAGAAAATAGAGAAAGTAGAGAAAGTTATTATTAATTAATTAAAATGTGTTTTTCAAATTTCTTCTGTTGTGCAATGCAGCCAAAGTCTGTCCACCCTCAGTCAGTGTGCAGAGCTCATGCATTTGAATGATGATGCTCCATAATGTACTATGGAAGAGTGATGTACACATACATAAATGTGGAAGGAAGAGTCTTTTGTAACTAAATACAGTCAGAGGAAGAAGACTGCCTATTTTCTCAGGCTGAAAATGTATCTAATAACATAAGATGGTCAGGCAGGAGAGGGAAGCAGACGTTTGCAGGCAGACCTGTTGTATTTCAGAAGTTTGCAGAGGGGTGAGCTAAAACTGGCAACCTGGAAGAATCAAATCTTTTGTGAAATGATCTTGGTTTAATATTATTTATCAAGCATTAAAAAATAATTTATGAGGGTCACATACACCCACATGTGTATTCCAGCAACTGGCTGATTTTGCTCTGCAGTGTTTGTTAGTTTGCAGCTATGCATTTTATTTTCCATATGTTGATACAGATTTAGATAAGTGAGGAGGCAAGAAAAGTCTTTCCTCTGACCCTTTCAATAAAGGTTAATCTCAGCTGGAGTTTTCCTGAGCCCCAGGCCCTAGGAAATTAACCTCCTGAGACTGGGCAGAGTGGGGAAGGGGGAGGTTCGTTGACTGTGGAGCTGCCATGCGTGGTGCCTGTGGGGATGTGAGGGCAATGATGGAGAAATGAGCAGCCTGGAGAGGATGGGCCGTAGAGTGGTGTCTCTGGAAAGCACGCCTTTGTGCTAATAGACACCCACGCCAAGCTATTGCTTTACAGACATGGTCTAGCCCTTAATCACTGCACATTACAAGCCCAAATGGGATCATTTCCAGTGCTACACACTAATAATATTTATTAGAAGGCCCAATAAAGATTTCCTCTGTAGCCAGGCTCTTATTGTATGGTGTCATTACATAAACAAGCCTTGGAAGACTGTTTCCAGTTACAGACGTGTAGCAGAAGGCTTAATCTGAGAGGCCCGGGAGGGTGCGATTCTAGGCTTTTTTTTCTGTCTACAAACTAGCAGACTAAATATTGAGGATGATTTGGGAACTACAGTGCTTCAGCCAAAAACATTCCTTGCAGTAAATTATTTTCCTTTTTTCCCCTCCTTCACTTTAGAGACTTGGAGAGTTTTGGATTTTTTTCTTTTATTTCTCTTTTTTTTTAATTCTGAGGAGTCTGTACCAGCATCAGCTTCACATATGTTAGAGGCATCTCAGGGTTTATTAGTCAGCCTAGGTCAATTGAGATTTGCTGTATTTGCTTTCATAAAAGCTGTGTGTACTATATACTTCTTGAACTGGAAATCACACAATGGTCCTTATTTGCCTTCAATCACTAGCAGATGCAGAACGGTCAGATCATTTCCCTTTAAATTGACCTAAGGGATTAAAGGAATTCAAAGGAATTTCCAACTAACTAGTGCCTCTGCTTTCCTTGACTTTACTTCTTGAGCCTTCAGGGTCAGAGTCTCTGGTAACTTAATCTGTCTCTCTCTCCCCTTGATTTGTTCACTTCCTTCCTTTTGTTTGCCTCTGGAGCAGTAACTGAGTAGCCAGACTCAACTCTGATGGTTGCTGGCTTCCAAACTTTTAAACCAAACATTTGTGTAAATCTGGTGGGAGGTGGGTGCTCTGTTGAGAGCACAGGTGTCTGAAATGCACCTTTGTAGTAGTTTTCAACCTTTAAGCCACAGGTATTGATAGGCATAGAATTGCATGAAAGGTAAATGTGAAAAGCAAGCTTGTTGGCAGTAGCTTAAATTTGCCATGCAAGGGTCCCATCCTTCATTGAAAAAAAAACTGTAGGGATTCGAGAAGGATGGAAAACTGCTCTCAGGGCAGCAGACAGAGTACTGGGAAAAAGTGCAGGTTTCCCAGTGTTCATGACAGCTGTCCTGAAGAGGAGTCAAGAGGGGCTGAATTACAGCAGAAGATAGAAAATCCATCGGAGGCGGGAGGAAAGGAGAGCAGGGCCACAATCTGCTTCCAATCAGGGGTGGCTAATGGCAGTTCTGCATCTTTTGTTGGTTTTTGTTTCAGAAACCAGTCAGGAGTCTTTGTGTGGATTGTCTCAACTATCAGGGGACAGGAGCTTACGTAGCAGGTGGCTGTCTGAAAAGTGGCTGATCTTTTAAAAATACCTCTACCTCTTTTGTTCTCTGCCTGCTGCCTTGACTTTGATGTTTCTAGTTTTGACATCTGCTCTTCATGCAATTACTCATTTTGACTATGTACTTGTAGGGCATGAAAGGGGCTTTCTTTCAAAGGTTTTGTGTGTCATTACTTTCTTTGCTGACAGCCGTCTTCTCTATAAATCAGTTTCCATTAAAAAAAAAATCAAAACCAGCAACCTTCTAATAAGATTGGTGATCAAAAAAAAAATCAAGAAGAGCTTTCTCAGCATTTTTTCTTTGAGTTTCTTAACATAAAATGTAAGTTATGAAAAAGTAGGTGTTTAAAACCCTCACAATGCATCATTAATGTCTGAAAGTTAGAAATTCTTAAATGACTGAAGAAAAATCTTCAAAATATGAACCAGATCTTTGCAAGGAAGATAGTGATTTATGTCTCCTATTTGCCAAGAAAGTGAAAAAAGCCCCTCTTGTTATTACTGGAACTGCCACCTTCTTGTTCAATGAATTATGGTCATCCCAGCAAAGGTAATTTAAATGCTTATTTTACCTACTTATTCCTGATTAAAAAAAGAAAACATGTAAAATAGGAGAAAGAATATAATGTATGATTTTCCTGGAATAATGTTGGATTTTTGAATAGCAATCAGTTGGCACTTAGAGTTATCATTTCTGTTATTTCTTCATTGTAAACTAGACAGACAAAATCTGTAAGAAAAGTGCAAAGCTTGAGGTACCTCTGAACCCATCCAAAGTGGCCAGAAATCTTTCCAGAAAATTTGTCACTATTTCTTTGGAACTGAATCCAAAGAGCCTGAGGAAACCCAGAAAGATGTCAAGTTTAAGAAATCAATGGGATCTGAGGGCAGATACAGAGAGAAAAACTAGACAATGAACCTGAGGAAAAAAAAAAAAAAAAAGTCATTCCTTTTTTGAAGTTCATTCCTAACTTTATATGTTCAATTTTTAGAAAGGAAGGAGGAAATGTTAATGAAGGTGCTGTATCTGCACAGCAGCCTTTTAATCCCGTGTCTCTTCCTTTTGTGCACTGCTCTAATAAGTGCTATTTTCAGTCATTTTTTGCTTTCTGGTGACAAGGGAGAAAGTGATTCTATGAGGTAAATAAAACCTTAAGAGTGGGAAAGATGGAAGGAAAGGCTTTTTTTTTTCATTTTCACACAGGCATCATCCCATAAATCTAGCAGCAAGTTAAAGTTGTTTCAGATTAAATGCAAATATCTAAATTAGCCTCAGCTTATGTGATTGTTTCTAGCAGCTCATGGAAGTTTAGACTCTTTTAGCCTATCCAGGATACTCCTAAATCCCACGTCCAAAACATAGTCTGGTGTTCTTTTATATGAAACTTCTTACACATTATACTGGTGAATGAGGCACACCTATTAGTTGCCTCAGCAGAGAGGGATTGGTTAATTTCTCCCATTCATGCCAGTTTGGGAAGGAGACATTGGCAGCTTACTAGAACTGATTTCTATGGATAAGCACATGGACAGAAGGAGTGTGAAGGGGGTTACAGCCAAAGCAGGGAGTTGCACAGCCACAGTTTGTGCCACGCAAGTGCATCAGGTCACGATCTAAACAACAAGCATACTATGAGACACGTGGAGAGAGAATCATCATCTAAATTGCTAAAATATGTATTTTGTAGTATGTTGTACTCTTTTATTTTAAATGATCCAACAGATGGTCGTGCTTTCTTCCAAGACTTCAGGGAGGCTGGATAGGAATGTTTTTTCTGACATTCAATCTACATTTATTTTGGCTTTCTTCCATCTTCTGACTCAGAGTTATACCTTCTTGGACCAAGAACCCTATGCAGCTCCATGATGTAGACCACCTTGTAGTCTCCTGTAGATCTGAGCTTGTTTCCTTCTGTGGATGATGAAGAGGAAGAGGGCCTCAGAGGATCACTCATAGTCAGTCCTTGACCTGGGTAATTCTGATGTCTCCGTGGTGCCTGCATCCTGCAGTTAATCATAGCAGCCATTAACTGGTATTTAGCTGATCTTGCTGCATTTTAATTCTGCTGAAATTAAAATTCCATTTATTCTATGGAAATTGATTTCCATAGAAATAAGCTTGGGACCTGTGTTTTTGATTATGCTGCTCAATCCTTTGTTTACAGAAGTTATCTGAACTTTCTCTGACATATTAGCAACTTTCTGTTTTGTCTTAGTTGCCAAGAAATGGAATATTGATATTTGAGTTCAGTAGCACTACTGTTACAGAGAGGACTGTCACCTTTTGCATATAAGAAATGATGGCTTTTTCATGTGGTTTCATAAAGTGTATTGGTCTCTTTTGCCACCACTTTTCTATTACAAATTCTTTGCTAATTTTGAAGGTTTTATTAGTCTTATTGAGCTTTTTTACCTTTACTGTTTTGCAAGTGCCTCTGTCTTGCTTAATATCTGTTTCCATTTATTTTCCATCAGACACATTAGCTTGCCTTTTTCACATTGAAGCTCATTTTGTTACTTCCTGCCTGTATTTCTGACCCCTCTAGGACACTTTGTTTTATGATTAAACAAACCTGTTCATGGGCTCCATGAAAGAAGAGATCGTGCATTTGTAGGTTTGTTTTTATTGAATCATAGTGAAAATTGCACCTTGAGGGAAGGCTTTATTACATTTAACTACTTAGCCAGGATTTATTAAAATAAACAGCACAGGAGTCGAGACCTTCCAGATGGGATCTCTCTTGAAATTGTGTTTCAATATATATATGGACTTGTGGGTTATCTACTTATAATTCCTCTGGTTAATGAAGCTTACATCAACCTAGATTAGTTGCTCATTATTGTGGGTTCAGATACTCCAAAACGCTTTATATATCATGGATTTGGACAGGTTGAGTGTGGCGTCTGAGGGGCAGTTTCCCTTTTCAAGTCACCTTGTGTGTGGGACCAGTAATTAAAAACATCACATAAGAAAGAATTGATCCATACCCCGTGCTCTGCCATGACTAAGATGATTCCAACATGTTCCACGATTCTGTCTTTTTTAAGAAGTCTTAGTTTTTGTCCTGATGTACTACATAGGGAAGCTCTAGCTCAAGGCTAATTAGAGGTTATGCAATATTGGCGGAAGCTGAGGGAGAACTGTATTTCTGCACTGAAAGTGTCTTTTATTAGATCATAACCCTCAGTTTATTTAAGAATATCGTAAGAATCAAAGCTATGTTTTTCAGCTGGCATGCTGAAAAGCCCAAGACCTGCAGTTAAAAATTGGGTGAGTTGATCTTGTAGAAAGTTTATAGGAAGAGAAAGCATTTTGCCATGTAAGTGGAAAGGTTGCACTGAGCCAGGTTTTCATCTGTTGCATCAATGTAACGCTAAAAGAATTCTACCTATCCTAGTGGAATGATGTGGGATTTTTTTCTGGATTCACACTGGCCTCACTGAGATCAGAGTCTATCTTACTATTTTTTAATGGACTTTAGGGAAAGT
This sequence comes from Phaethon lepturus, assembly GCF_000687285.1. Taxonomy (NCBI): domain Eukaryota; kingdom Metazoa; phylum Chordata; class Aves; order Phaethontiformes; family Phaethontidae; genus Phaethon; species Phaethon lepturus. Next base: position 3,517 of record NW_010531493.1, on the reverse strand, counting down.
ATTGAGGCTATTTGAAGGATTTCTATAACACAGGGACTGTGTGAAGATGTAATTTTTGCTTTACATAGACATATGACAATGTTTTAGAGACACCAGCAGGGAAGAAAGTCCTTGATAGAAGTCACTTACAGGCAAAATACCTCTTTTTTTCTTTTTTTTTTTTTTAACACTACAGTGATGGTAAATTTTAAATAAGCATACTGCACAGCTATGGAAGAAATAAAACTCACAACTGTATTACATCAAAAACTGGAGCTCAGGCAAGCTAAAATCAAAGCCTGTGTCAAGTACATCAAGATCACCATCAGGCTTTGTCTGCCTGCTCAAAGAGCTTACTCTTGATGAAGGGGAAAAAGGCAGGAGGGAGCAAGGTTTTGCACTCATAACTCACATTCTGTATCACATAGCAGCTGCTCCAGGCTTTGTCTCATTCTTTAAATCTATTCTTTACTGAGGAATGAAAGAAAGGAATGAGAAATCCACAGGAGGATGTGTGCGGAGAATCTCACCATGCTGACAGCTTGCTGTAATGCCATTTAAACGTAACCACCACCAGCTAAGGAAACAGGAACATGGCTGTGTGCTGTGTGCGCCTTCCCCTTACCCCCTGCACACTGGTGCTCATTACAGCTCTTTCTTTAAACTGCTGGCTAGACAGCTGGCAGTGCCTCAGAGGAGCACTGAGTAAGGGAGCATATAAATTACTGTTGCATTTTATGGCCAAGATAAACTTAAACTGCAGGGTTATAGCCTGAACTGACACACACAAAAAAAAGAACCTAGCAGGCTTCTGAAAAGTAAAGGGAAAAAGAAGGAAAGAAAGCATATTTTGGTGAACCTACCAATCGTGTGGTGGGGGTGGGGGGAAGCAAAGACAGATAAAATGTAGACCTTCTCTAGATATAAAGAGCAGAACAGGGTTAATAATTCTGTTCTTGCAACCATCAATCTGTAATTTTTAAGTAGCTTTAGGCTTGCTTGTACTATCTACAGTGTCATTACTGTAGATATTAAAAGATGGCAAATGATGTGTATTGATAACAGAACCACAGAATCACAGAACCATTAAGGTTGCAAAAGACCTCTAAGATCATCAAGTCCAACCATCAACCCAACACCACCATGTCCTGAAGTGTCACGTCCAAATGTTTTTTTTAATACCTGCAGTGATGGTGACTCCACCACTTCCCTGGGCAGCCTGTTCCAATGTTTGACCACTCTCTCAGCAAAGGCATTTTTCCTAATACCCAGATTAAACCTCCCCTGGCACAACTTGAGGCCCTTTCCTCTCATTCAGTCGCTAGTTACTACTTGGGAGAAGGGACCAACACCCACCTCACCACATCCCCCTTTCAGATTATGCATTCATTCAGTGAGGCTTAATATACATGTAATTTCAAGTGGGTTAGTGCTTGGATAAAGTTCCCAGATGAACACTGAGTGGATTGGTCTGCCGGAAACTGTCTGTGCTGGCTCCGTACCTCCAACATGGGTTAGGCTATAGCCTGAAACAATGAGTTCAAGATACACTGGAGTGTGAGAGAGTTATTAAGTTTAAAGATTATTTCAGATCCATATTCATTTGTGGTTGACTTTACACAGGAAAGAACAAACAGTGGTTCCTAATTTGAGTGACTTTATTTAATCCTGCACCCAGTCTTGGGTAGGCTATGCTAGAGAACACCGGATTTGTTTGAATGCAAGCATGGCTTTATGTTGCAGCCTGTAATACCGGGTGTCAAATATTCAGATATTTTTATATACACACTCTAGTCTATTACCTCACACTACTGCAAGTATTCCCTGAGATTGCCACATAGTTTGTCCAACAAAGAGAAGCTGAAAATATATACAGCTTGACTCATTCCCTCAGGAAACTGCTCAAGTATCAGAAGACCCGCAAAAAAAGTACTGGACTTACTTTCAAAAACCTATGGACTGGAGCACAGTGTGTGGTGTGTATTACTGCTCTGCTGGAAGAAATCATATAGCATGAAGCTTTACCTTTCAACCAGAAACCCTGGAACCTCTGGGAGACCATGGTCTAAATCAAGAATCAAAACATTACCCCAGCACAACCACAAATTGAAAAGAAGCCCTTGTGCTGGCAAAAATATAAAAGGAGGATGACTTTGAAATGCTTAAAACATTCTCAGATCAGCTTGGTGACTTTTTTAGGTGAGAAAAATATTAATGTCAGGTATGTATTTGTTGTGATTTGTGGAGGCCTGAGAGGTGAGAAAGCAAGCTCTTAAGAAAAACTGTTATTTGTTTGCTGTATGTTAACAGCATGATGATGTTTGTTTAAAAGTTATTATAGTGCATAAATAAAATGTCATGACTAAGGAAAGTGAGGCAAAACATTCTACACAATTTATTATAATAAAAATCGTACAAAGACAAGGCATAGCATGGTTTGGTCTTTCAAAATCAAAACCATGCTGCCTTTAACCAACACTGTACTCTTTATGCCAAGATGAGAGATTTCTTCTGATTTCAGACCAATTTAAAAGTGTTATAGTACTAGGACTTAGCACCAAGAGAAAAGGCTGAAGAAAGGGTCTGACAGGAACGCCATGAAATTCGGCAAAGTATAAAGTCCTACAGCTGGGGAAGGAAACGCCAGACATCAGTACATGCTGGGGGCTGCCCAGCAGGAAAGCAGCTTTGCAGAAAAGGCCCTGGATGTCCTGGTGGATGAACGTGGACCAGCAATGTGGCCTTGTTGCAAAGGCGATGAATGGTATCCTGGGCAGCATTAAACAATGTATTGCCAGCAGGTAGAGGGAAGTGATCCTTCCCCTCTACTCAGCACTGGTAAGGCCACACCTGGAGTACTGTGTCCAGTGCTGGGCTCTCCATTTAAGAGAGCCATGGACATACTGGAGAGGGTTCAGTGAAGGGCCACAAAGATGATGAAGGGGCAGGAGCACCTTTCCTATGAGGAACAGCTGAGAGAGCTGGGTCAGTTCATCTTGGGGGATCTCATCAATGTATGTACATATTACACAGAGGGTTTTAAGGAGGCCTGAGCCATGCTCTTTTTAGTGGTGCTCAGTGCCAGGACCAGAGGCAATGGGCACAAACTGAAACACAGGGGGTTTCCTCTGAACATCAGGAAAGACTTTTTTGCTATGAGGGTGATATTTACAACATTTCACTAGCCATAATGATAAATCTCTAGCAGCTTCTTTTCAGGTTTCATACTTAATAGTGAGAGAAGTGTTGGAAAATGCCTAGAAAACATTGCTGAAAATTGAAAGGAACAAGTACTTGAACAAATGATGCAGTCTTGGAGGTTGGCTACACAGCTGGTTTAAAGTACAGATCTTTCTAACACGTTCATGGTATTTGCCAGATTCTGCTTCAATAAGGAAATACGGGAAGAATGATTTTCTTGTGCGGTGAGCTACCACAGGAAAGATGTGCCAGAGAAGACATGGTCTCCCAGACCACCGACAAAGCCTTGTGCCTCAACATTGCTTTTACATGGTGTCCTGGTTTCAGCCAGGGTAGA
>NW_010531492.1:0-1592 GCF_000687285.1 Phaethon lepturus | reverse complement strand
CTAGTGATTCTGTGATTCTGTGATTCTTTTTTAAACTAACCAGAACTAAAAATAGAAAACACTACATACCCTGATTAATGTGACCCAGCATATGCTCAGAGTGCAATTAAAACCATTTATTTCTAATATATGTTTCATGTTTTTCTGTTACTTTAACAGAAAGGTTCAACGGGGGTTTTAGTTCAGAGTTAGCCCCCAACTTTACAGGCAGTTTCTCAGTCTTCTCATTCCTACCTCCTCAACAGTTATCATAACTTGTCATAACAAACCAGAGCCTTTGCATAAACAGGGTTAGGAGTGGAGGGCTAAATGCAGCAGATACATACATCCAACCTGCAAATAAAGTACTGGGCCATGTCCATTTTCCACTTTTAAAGGTCTTTAAAATAATGAAATAATCCTACATGAAGTTAAATCTCTCCTCCCAGCCAAATGTACTTGCAGTTCAACTTTTTTTTCTGCATTTTTTTTGCCACCTAAATGTTTCATAACCTTTTTTCAGCAGCATTACAACTGCAGCAGGAAGAGGTGAAGGGTTACAGTTGTGCCTTCCTACCCTATCCTGTATGTAGGTGGAAGACAAGAGAGATTTGGGTCTAACTAGGCTGAGGGATTTGAATATAAATCACCGCTCTGTGAGCAAATAAATGTATTAACAAGCTATGATGGCTGAGGTTGGATGGTAACTTTACTAGGGAAATGAAAGTGTATACCTACATCCCTAAGTTAGATATCTAAGCTATTGAGGAATGTGTTTTAGGAACTCCCTTTGGTTGGCAGTTTTCTGATAAAGACAGCTCCATTTCCATGATGAGTTTTATGAAATTACAATTTTTAATTGCTATTTTCTTCTCATGAACTGCATAACAAGTATGAAAGTCCATCTTTTATGTTTGTACTTTCATCATCAGGGACAGGCACTGAGAAGTGAGACACTGATGTGTGTATTTCTCTTATTGGACCCAGCATGTACTGCCTCCATGCATATAGCAGCTCTGCTCTGTACTTATTTTAGAATAGCTACCTGTCTGCTCAAGGATGTATACAGATTTTTACATTAGGTGTAATGACAGTTGGGTTAACAAATGAGCAAAAAGCTGAATTTTTACTGTCCAGCACCCAGAATTGCTGTCAGAATTTTCAAAGCTATAACACATTGAAAGTCTTCTAGCTGGACTTTCAGGAATGCTCAGCAAAGTGGTCCTTTATTGCAGATGCAACATGGGCTTCTCTCACGATTTGGTTCCATGCATAAATAGTGGGACCTCAAACATTACCCATTTAAAGCGAAAGTGGTTCATTATCTGCATGCACTGAAGTTAGGAAGAACTTGGGTTTCACTGCAATTTTGTCACTCCAGTAATGGTGAAATATTAAAAATAACTGACATTCCAGCACAAAAAGTGAAGTTCTCTTTCAAATCTATATTGGGTTTGCATAGCAAGGTTTCGATAGCAGGGGGCTACAGGGGTGGCTTCTGCAAGAAGCTGCAAGAAGCTTCCCCAATGTGCAGTAGAGCCAATGCCAGCCGTCTCCAAGATGGACCTGCTGCTGGCAGAGGCAATCAGTGACAGTGGTAGCGCCTCTGTGAT
>NW_010531491.1:0-1220 GCF_000687285.1 Phaethon lepturus | reverse complement strand
TGGCGGGGCTCTGGAAAACCTGTTTGTCTTCGCTGAAGACATTCGGATTTATTTGACTTTAAACGCTCAGCGCTAAGAGCAGCGCGTTTGTGGCCGAGGCGAAGGGCTCCCAGCCGGGGCCGCTGCCCGCTCCCTGCCAGCGACACGATATGGGAAAGGCCGGTCCCGATATTTTCCTAAATCAAGATTGTTGGGGTTTTTGTGTGTGTTGGGTTTTTTTTTCCCATCTTCGCGTCTCGGGGCTGTTTAAAATAAGCCGCTGCCACCCAGTCTGTCCAGTGACTTTACTGTGCACGCTGGAGTCAGGACGCTTCTATATCCCATGACCATGTGTCTGGTAATTTTCCCTTGCCATTTTATTTTAGTACTTATGATGTTGCAGATGAAGTCTTAAAGAGCTGCAATGTCCTCCCAGAAGGAATGTCTGCTTGGAACAGATCCTTATTGACAAGGCAGCTGTGTGGGGACCGGAACGGAGCCTTAAACCCGGCTCTAAAATCAACTAATACCCTAAAGTCTGGAGCAAGTGCGCAGAATTATAACGCATGGGCTCGCAGCCGCCCGCGGCCGCGTCCTGGAGGAGCAGCGGAGAGATCTCCCAGCCTGGGAGATGGGCTCCCCATCCCTCCTCTTCATTGTTATTAATTTTTAGGTGTGGTTTGGTTGGGTGGGGGTTTTTTGGTTGTTTTTTTTTTTTTTTTTTGAGTTGTGTTTTTTTTTTCTAATGAGGTGCTCGGTTCGGGAAAAGCACGGACCTGAGGGCTTGTATCTTCAGAGTGAGGAGGAGAGAAATGCAAAGCGGGGCTGAGGAAGCTCTTTGCCATTTTAACGAGAGCGGTTTTCTCTTGCCGTCAGGGTTCTCCTCTTCTTTTTTTTTCTCTCTCCTCCCCCTCTCCCCCAAAAGACCGACCAAACCAAACACCGCTTTTGCTGGGAATAAACAAATTACCCCGGTGCGGCCGGCGGCGGAGCTGGCAGGGACGGGGAGGGCTGAGGCGAGGCTTCCCCGCAATCTCCGAGCGGGGCTTTATTCCCCCGTGTCACCAAAATTCACCCACGGAGGGAACGGGCTCGCTGGGCTCTACCTGGGGGTTACATACTGCAGACGAGAGCCGGTCAGCGTGAACGTTAATTATTGCCCGGGGTTGGTTTTCCTAAAAATTGTGAACCTTTCGGATTACACCACGGAAAGAGGTAGATGAATTCCCAAACCACCCCTT
>NW_010531490.1:121133-151702 GCF_000687285.1 Phaethon lepturus | reverse complement strand
GATATTAGGAAAAATTTCTTTTCTGAGAGAGGGGTCAAATATTGGAACAGGCTACCCAAGGGAGGTGGTGGAGTCACCATCCCTGGAAGTATTCAAAAAATGTGTGGACGTGGCACTTCAGGACATGGTTTAGTGGGCATGGTGGTGTTGGGTTGATGGTTGGCCTTGATGATCTTAAAGGTCTTTTCCAACCTTAATGATTCTGTGATTCTGTGATTCTGCATAAATTAAACATGATCCAGCATTATAACACATGGGGTGAATTCACAAGAGAAGCTCATGAAGCAAAAGCTGTGAATAGGTAGAAGGGAAGCCTTGACCTGTTTACAGAAAAGAGAATTCATGAGTATGTTGAAAACACAAGAAGGTGAGATTACAATCAACCAAAAAAGGAGAGGCGTGCTGGCCCAGCAGCCTGTCCCTGATTCCAGCTGTGTCTCGTGGTTTGAGCAAAGTGAGGCAGCCCGGGGGAGAGGAAAAGAAAGCTGAAAGAAGGACATCTCTGGAGGGATGTGCATGAGGGAAAAGAGGTAGTGACCTCTTTTCTCAGTTGACTCCCAAACCGTGTTGGAGGGAAGGCAGGGATAGCCATCTTTACTCCATATTCTTGGTTACAGTTTGGTGTACACCTATACAATTTAAAGACTTCCCAGGCAGCGTTCTGGGAGACAGACTATCTTTTTACTGCCTTTAGCTTTTTCCCTTCTCTTGCACATGCCTCCTACCCCTCTGTATCATGCTACTGGCTCTGCAAGAGAAGGACTCCGATGGCGCTATTCCCAGCTGGGCAAATCTGCTGGCTGGCTGCTCCTGTTGTCCCAGGTGAGTGGGAAGGCAGGAGTGGAAGGAAAGAAGGATTTTGCAGGGAAGAGAACGAGTGGCAGGAGAGAAAAGAAAAAACCTGCATCTGGAAGATGAGTAAGGACCAAGAAAGCACAGCCACATGAAGAGAGTGTTTTGTCTTCAGCAATGTTTGCCACAGTACGCATTTGCTCAAAGTAGAGTGGAGAGGAAATCTCTGAGCAGCATTATAAACATATCTCCCAGCCCTGGTTATACACACACACATCAATGGCTCAGGTTTCACTCCTGTGGATTATTATTGTATCACTGCAACCTTGAACTATATTTATAGTCTTGTAAGCTGCAGAATTGCAGACCTGCTTCGTGTTTTTTCCTGGTGGCAGGCAGCATGGCCTGGAGGGGTGATCACAGCTGAGAGCGTCGGTGGAGGAGCTTGGAGTCCGGCCACTCACTCTGCGTGTGGCCACGAGCAACTCCGTGCCTTTCTGTGCCTCAGTTTCCCCACTGATAATAACAGGAAGGGTTGTTACCCCCAAGGCAATTGTAAGCACCTTATTAGAGCTTCTTGTACCTTCGGTGTGGAACAGCTGCTGTTGGTGGTCACAATAGCTTATTATACATGGTAGAAACAGCTTCTTGCGAGACCTTTTCTTCAGCCTCCGGCCATTGTGAGGTAGAGCAGCAGAGGACTTTGGTGCAGGTGCTTTATGTGCCTGTGTCTTCGTGGAGGCACCAGGGCCGCATGTTTGCTGGTTCTGGAGGGAAGAGAAGTAGGCTTAAAAGGCTACAGAATGACGGACAAGGCTCCATATCTGCATACTTCAGGAAAACTAATTTTCTTTCAGAGACAGTCACTAGAGAAGGTGAATTACATTAACCTTTTCTTTTCCAACCAGGGGTATAGTTAGGACAAGGCAAGAAGGTGCCAAAGAGGGGAGCAAAGGTCTCTGAGTCCTTGGCGGTGGCGTGGGTGCCTGCGAACGGGAGTGCAGGTCTGAGGAGGTGGCGGCTGACACCAGAGCTCGCCCCGGGGTGGGAAGCTGTGCTGATGAGGCCAGCTGCAGACTTCACTGCTTCTTATTTGTCCGACAGAGTTTTCTCACATTTCTTGTGACGTGACCCTGTTGCCATCATGCCTGGCCCTCTGGACAGGGTCTTGTTTTGCCAAGGTTCATTTGAAGTCTAAGGCCTGAAAGGTCACAACGTTGCATGGCTATAACTTCCAATTCCCAAGCTGTCCTTTCTTGTCGCCAGCTCCTCACTCTCGCTTCCGGGTCTCCTCCCAGATATGAAGCCTACAGAAACCCCCTCTTCCCATAATAATTTTTATCAGGCTTGTGGTGTGCAGTAGGGTTCTCTTTGTAACTTCTATCTCTGATGGCAACAGAAAAGTGTTCACACGATTAGATCATTATGCATGGTTATATTCTTTTTTTCTTCATCTTTTTTTTTAAATTAATAGCTAGCTCTTTTTAAATTTTCATTCCCCTCAAAGCTTCTGTCACATCCCTAACCTTAGGGACTACTGAGAAGTAGAGAGTGCTTTCCTTTTTCAGCACATTCCTATCCTCCACTGTGTAAGTCCACGAGCCAAAAGATGATGTGATCCTGGCAGCCCGGTTTTTGTGTTGAAAGTGCGCATTGTGCTAAGGCTTTTTCCCCCTGGAGTCCTCTTTGTGCACTCCACGAAATGATGAAATCGGGGATCCTAACTCAGCAGCTCCTTAGAATGATGAAAATACCTTATCCTTGGCGGCTTGCCCGCTCACCTGACTGCGGCAGCAGTCTTGCCTTGGGGGATGGTCTCACTTCAATCTCCAGGTCCTCGAGTCCTGTTATTTCTCCAAGGGTATAGGTCTCCCACCATGGCCCACGCTGCCCCGCAGCTGGAGCTCCATGGCCTGAGATCTCTGGGTCGGGCACAGCTCACCCCTGGTCCGTGGCATGCTCAGGGATCAGAGATGAGAAGTTGTGGAGTTGCACTGCCGTGAGAGAGGGAGTACTTTAGGAGACACACAGACTGCACAGCCCCTGGAGCTACAGGGGTTCCTCCTAGGTCACATCCTATATCTGACAGCTAGATATTCACCAAGAGGAAGCAAAATCAGGGTTGTCCGTTTCGGGAGCAGAGAAGAGCTTGGAAAGATGAACATAGTCACTTCAAACCATAGTCAGTTCAAACCCAATAAAATACTTCCCTCCACCATGACTACTTGTTTAAAAAAAAAAAAAAATTAGCGCTTTTTGAGCCAATTCATTATTGTAATTTTTGGGGGTGGGACAGGAGAGGGGAAAGGCTGAGTCACAGTTTCTGAGCTCTCAGCTCTTCCATAATGCTTCATCACCAAGGAACTTAAAGTGGTTTTGGCATATGAATGAGTTAAATTTCACCACTTCCTACTCAGGCCAGGAAAACCTTCGCCGAGTTCATTCACAGATGAAATGGAGCAAACCTTTAGGTCAGAGTTTTCCAACCTGGATATTTCATGTTAGATACCAAAGCTAGAAATAATATAAAAATGTAGTGGGTTTAAAGTGCATTTATCCATCCTTCTACTGTCACAGTAACAAAGGATTACCTGCATTAATTTTGGATTTCACGAGACTGCTGAATTCAGTAGCCTACTTCTGATCTGGTAACACCAGATGCCTCCTCTGCCCCAACACGAATTATCTATGAAAGGCTGAAGAGGAGGCAGCTTTGGTGTTTTCTGCTGAAGGGAGGGCTTCTCACCATACAAAGTAGCAGCATCTTCCCTTCTTCCCTCTCTTCTTCTCTGTCTCTGGTTTTCTGTGTCCAGGACCATGGCAAAAGCATTAGAGATACTGGAGCCTTCAGCACCTTTAGCTCCAGAGACATCTCCCGCGAGGCTTTTACTCCTACTCCTCAGAGCTCTTGCACTGAAGAAGCTGACCCCACCCATGGGCACCATCTGCACACAAAGGGTATGAGAGTTGCCACGAGCCTGCAAAACAAAACGATGACTTGGACACAGCTAGGCCAGTGGGAATCCATGTGAAACCAGCTGAAGTTGAGTGAGTTAGGCTGGGACCGTGCTGGGGACAAGAGCTGTGAGCAGAGACTCCAAGGAGCCTGGAGCGCTCCTTGGGCTGCCTGTGTGGCGAGGCTGGGGTGTGCTAACCTGCTGATCTTCACTGAGCCGTCGGGCTGCTCTCCTGGGCTGGAGCTCTCCAGAGAGCTGCCCCCATTTATCCACCTCCAGCTTCCCTGCCTGGACCTGCCCCAGCTCATCTGGGGGGAAGCTAAGGTACCCTCTCAAAGGCCATTGAAATCTGTGCTCAGTAGCTTCAGAGGAGTCACTCTGGGTATACAGGACCAGACACAAACCTTTGCCTGGGTACAACACCTCCTGAAATGGCTGCGTTCTCTTCTTTGAGAGCGTGTCCCACAGGCAGTGCTGCGCTAACGGGATTTTTGTGACAGTGGCATAGTACAAGGCATTACGAGTGTCCTCAGGGCTCTGGGCTAGAGTCTGCTTTGCCTCTGTACGCTGACTATCCGAGCAGAAAGGCTGGCTTAGCTTGTAAATGTGACTTCACAGAAACATGGCAAAAGACAGAGATACCTTAAGCCAGTAAATGTTTCCAGATGGGGGCATTTCTGGTGAACTTTTTACTTCTGCCTCTAAATGAGGCACTGTTAGCTTTTTAGAAAGATTGAAAAGATTTAAGCTTTAGGGTTAACTGTGGTGGGACTCTTTCTTTCTCTCTTTCTTTCTGTCTCTCTGTCTCTGTCCCTTTTTCTCGCTCTCTTTCAATCTTTCTCTCTGTCTCTCTCTCTTTTCTTCTCCCTCTCACTTTCTTTTGCTTTCTTTTCTTTTGCTTTCTTTTTATTTTTTCTCTCTTTCAATTTCTTTTCCTTTCTTTCTCGTTCTCTTTTTCTTTTTTCTTCCTGAGTCTTTCTCTTTCTTCATTTTTCTCTCTTCCCTTCTCTCTCTCTTTTTTTTTTAAACAAGGCAGTTAAGAAGAAGGAAACACTGCTGTTTTAAAAAAATACAGCTTAATATATTCCTAGAAGCCTGTAAGCAGAGAAAGGACAGGCAAAAGAGGGAGAGCAAGCAAGTTTTGACAGTAACAGCAGTGAGCCAGTGGAACATCTTGAAAGGAACTAGCCTTGTCTTAGGAAATTAAAAAGACATGTGTGTAGCTGTTAAAAAGCCTGAGAAAAGTGTCTATGGTTCTCAAGCAAGGCAGTCCTACAGGAGGAAGTTTACAAGAGCTAGGAGTAGTAGTATCCATGACTTTAATCTGGTCTTGGAAATCACTAGTTCTAAGCATGCTGGAAGGAATTAAGACCAAACAAGGGTTTTCAGTTTGGAATCTGAGTCTTTGATGCTTTATGAAAGTAATTTGATTGCATCAAATGGGATAGTTAGTCCATAAATATCACCGATCCACATCATTAAAAAACCCTCAATCTGCACTTTTTTTTTTTTTTCTTCTTCTCTCTTTTTTGCAGTGCTAATATTCTTTGGACATAAGAGGCCCGCAGCTGAATCAGCAGGGAGATTGATTTCTCTTTCTACCTTTAGAAGAGGGAAAGAAGGTCCCTTTGGGTCAGGGTTAAGGGCTTGGAAGGGGCCTAATGGGAAAGTTCATCTCACAGCTGCCAGCGGCGTATAGTACCAGCCCCATGGATAACAACAGGATGTGGGTTTTGAGCACTGTCAGCTCCTTCATGATATATTTCTTTTTAATTTTCTCTTTTTAAAATAATACACCAGCAAAGAACATTCTTTATTATCATAACAAAATCTCTGCTCCAGTGACTCTGAGACGTTCCTAATTGTTTTCAATCTGTCAGGAGCGCTTTCTGTTTGCATTTCTGCAACCACTCAAGAGATTGCTGTAAAGAAAACAAACAAAAAAAAATGGCCTGGGCTGACTCAGGGGCTGGGTAATGGGTTGCAGCACTTTCACCTCTCTCTCACTGCCGCCGAGCAGGATCCAAAAGCTGAATTTGTTGGTACTGACTCGAGTATCAGCTTTGCAACAGCCAATTTCGAGCTGTTGTTGGCACTGGAAGTCACCAAATAGACACAGTGACAGTCAGTGAGTTAAAAATAAACGTTGGTGGCGGTGGAAGGCGTAGGGAGAACACCCCGTTCAGCCGAGTGTGGAGACGGAAAGTGAAGGGGAAGAGTGCATGCAGCTCTTCGCACTGTCGTCCTGTGATGGCAAACAGCGATGCACTTCCCACAGAGAGTAACACATCTGATCTAACTTCTCACACCATTTCATAAAAAGTGATCTCATTAATGTGAGATCTGAGAGCAGAACGATTTCTGAGCACAGTCTTGTCCTGACTGGTTGCTGTCGAGCCTACAAGAGCAGGCGACACAGAGCAGCCTTACACCCCTGTAGCTGCATCCCCATCAGCGCGTCGCAGCGGTCTTGCTGCGTGATGGAGGCAGCGGTGGGACCAGAGGGGCGAGAGGGAAGGCGGTGCACAGGAGGCCCAGGGCCCCCCGCAGATATCTGCTGGCAGCGCTGGGGCACACGGGCCGTGGGAGGAGTGCCGAGGAATTTTCCCAGCATCGTTCCCTGCGTGTGTGGGTGTTGCCTCCCACTGCGGAGCTGGCGTCCTGCTACGACTCTCAGTATTGCAGCACGAATGCTGGGCCCCCACCTCGGAGGGAGTCCCTGCTGTACCGCAGGCTGCAGGAGACAGGTCCTACCTTGAAAAGCTGCAGAACTCAGATGGAAGAAAGAGCTGCCCCGAACAGCAAGCGAGCCGGGCACTGAAGGCAGCATTCACATTGCCCACTAGAAATGCTCATTAGTTGTCAAGCCTTTCCCTCTCTGGTAGTGGTATAGCAACCAATGGTCTATCTGCAGACAGTTTGGATCTCTTCTTGAGCTTGGTGATAAGATGCAGCGGTCGTGATGACACTGGCCCATAGCCTTACAGAAACCTGAATCCTGACCTGGCAGGACCAGGCAGCCAGAGAAAACAGAGGGGCTGTGGATCAAGTTCACCGAGGTTTATTCAGGATCACCCAGAAAGATGAAGACAGGACTGGACACCGAGCTCCTCAATCACAGCTCGGTGCTGTAACCACGCGTTCCACCGGGAGTGTCCTCCCGTGGCTCTCCCTGGCCATCAGGGCTCCAGACGCCTCTCAGTGCAGAAGGAGCTGAAGAAGAGTCAGGGCTGGTTTTGTGTGTGTAAACAAAAAAGTAGAACCACAGGAACTGTCTATTGGTGTGTTTGGAAGGCACTCATCACCCTGGCATCTGGTATGCCCTGAGCTGCTGTCAACTACCAGCACTGAGAAGTCCACACAAAAACTCAAGAGCTTTGACCACCCCTGGAGGAAGGTCTGGGTGAGAAAGGTCAGTGCCGAGTACCAAGAGCCAAGGGCCTGAGTCAGGCCTTTGTTACGAAGGATGGGAAGAAGGGTCTGTGCTGGAAAAGGCTTACCCTGCCGGTTTGGAAGTCGTGGCTCATTTTGCTCTGCCACAGACTTCCCCCCAATGCTTTACATACATCCACCAGCTCTCTTTGGCTGCCAGTCCCCTGTGTAAAATGGAGGTGTTGCCTTACTCTGCCTCATCAGGGAGCTGTAAAAGATGGTCTGTTTCCGGTTTGCAGGGGCTCTCGTGGTTGCTCATGCAAGTAACTTTAAAAACTTCAGCTTGGAGCAAACCATCTTTGGGACCCCTGCTTAGTGTCAGTACTTGGCAGGAAGCCCCCAGCGAGAAAAAACATGAGGTTCCTGATCCCTGCTGCTGCACAGAGGTGGCTGAGAAGTCTTTTAGCAGGACATGGTTTCCCACCTGTTTTGCACTGGCTAAGCGCAAGGCAGCAGTCAGTCCATGCTTTCCCACAGGAAGCACTGGACACAGAGATAAGCTCCTCCATGTTAACACTGAGATAACGCCAAATCTCTAGCAACTAGGAACGTGAAGCATGGCAGCCACAGTAGCCACGGGATGTGTGGGGACTCTGTCATGTTTTTTAGGAAGAAACAAAATTGGTTTCCCTCTCACCTGCCCGGGAAGGGGGAGACAGACCCTTGGCTAGCCTGGCTTGTCAGGGGCATCATTGCCACTACTCCTTGTCCTGCCTGTGCTCCTCGACTGCCTCTGCTCACTGCAGCAGCGTACGGAGATGCACAGTGTGGCTGCGGGCAGCAGAGGAGCAAACAAGCTCTGGAACAAAACAGAAAGTATGTTCTCATGCAAACCTCATTAATAATGGAGAACGAGTGAAGAGAAATGCTAAATATAAATTATGCTTCTTGTTGGGAAGAGAGGGAACGTACTGCACCACTGCAAAGAGGCAACGTGCAAGGTGAAGCCTTTCAGAGTTTACATCACACCCCCATAAAACAAAATTTAGGCTATTTCACAGTTACCTCAAGATTTAGCCAGGCAGTGGGATGACAAACATCACCAACAAATAAACAAAGAAATCCCTTGTATATTGATTTTTACTATCTCCGTCTCCTTTTTTTTCTATTTCAGTTCAAAGTCTCCAATTTTCTTTCTTACTACTGCCTCTCCAGAGAATTCAAATTTGTGCTGAAACGATAAGGCATTTTCTCAGGTTAAGCGAATGTGGCCCATATAGCACTGCTCAGCAAATGCGTGCCTCTGGGAAACGTACTGCCAGCAGGGGCTGTGGCTTAGAAAACAATTCATTATTCAGGGCCATCGGGCTACTGTCTGGCCCTGTGGTCCAGTTAGGTGTTTTAAAGATGCAGGTAACTGTAAGCAGAGAGTACATGTTACTCTGCCCATAAGTCTCTGCCCTAGCATGACGTAAAGACCTCCTAAGATCGCAGTCCACACGTCCGTGCTCTTTTATGCCGGCCATTAATCTCAGCAATGCATACGAAATTGATTTCCTTTTCATGACATTGTTTTCAAATGACTCTTCTGTTTTCTTCTGCTTGGTTTTTGGCAATCTCAGTGGCTTGGGAGCTAGAAGGAATACAATTCGGAGCTTCTCTGAATGTTTCAGTGTCGAAGCCGGCAGTCTTTGCTGCCTCCCATGTTTCATGGGTCGTGGGTGCATCGAGGAGGCTGCAAAGAGCGGGGGCATCAGGGTGGTAAAACTCCATGCAAGCATTAAAGTAATCATCAGAAGTTAGATCCTTTTTAGCTGACAGAAGTAGAACCAAGAGCAGAACTTGGATGCTAAACCTGCTAATCCTTTGGGGTGGGGTTGGTTTTTTAACTACAAAATGCAGAAAGAGAACCCAGAAGAGTCAGTTGCTTTAACATGCACTGCACTTCTGAACAGCAAAATTCCCAAATAGTAAAACTCCCCCAGCAGCTCTCCTTTCGCCTGCAAACAGCGAGCTTACATGCAGGGAGGGGGAAAAATGCAGCCACATTCCTTTCGCACTCCCACTCGCCTCTGAGGTTCTTCCACTTCCTTCCTATGGCTTTTTTTAGAACTGTAGTGTTTTTCTCACGTCCGGCAACAAAGGATGTTTTGTGCTGCTGCCGAGGTTGTTGGTTTCTTTTTTTCTTTTTTTTTTTTTTTTAACTTCAGATGCAGTTATCATGTTTGAAAATATTGCTCTTGTTTGTGTGGGAGCATAACTTTTTTTTTTTCTCTATGGTACCTTACAAGTGTGATCAAATGCTCGGAATTTATTTATTTAGTTAAATTCTCCCATCTGACTTGACATTTCTGTTTCCCTGGAACTCTGTTACTTACCTGTAAAAAACACCATGCTGCAGCCCTAAAGGTAGAGTGAAATTTGGGAGCTCGCAGCGATTTCTCTGCCCTGTTAATGAATAAGAAATGGAATCACTCCAGAATTACCACGGTGCAGCTGAGAGCAGAGCATGGCACATGAATTGGTTCATAAAATGCATAGCTCATAACCCCCACAAAACTCTTGTGGTGTGTCCATTAAAAAATCTAATGAGGGGACAAGAAAGAGCAGATCGGTAACGGAATCACAGTCTCCATCCCCTACAGTCAGTTCTCCCCTTTTATGACAGAGTAACATCATGAAATCAGAGTGGAGGAATGCATCCAAGATTAAGCCTTTGGGGTTTCTTACCTACTTTTCCCCGATCACTGTAGCTGGGTCTTTGTCACGGTGATACCACGGTCACACACATTGACGTTACTCACAAACTCCAAACATCAGCCATCACTGTGCCAGGGACCCCAGGAACTGGGTAGTCAGGCATGCAGTGTTTCCAATTTATTATAATTTGTAGGCAGCTAGACAAGGTGGGGGGAAAGCCCGTAGACAGCCTGGAATTACATCATAAATCTCAGAAAGCCCTAACATAATCTTTAGGACTACCTTCAGTTCCTCAGACAGGGAGCATGAGTGATACAGTGAGCCTGATTTTGACCTTCTGCTCGGCAGTCCTGCACAGGTATTATTACATATTGTTGGCTTTGGCTTCTGCAGGAGTCGGTGCATAAACGTCTTGGAAAGGAAGTACTCAGCTCAGTGAAAAAAATGTAAGGACTGCTATCTCAATGCCTGCTTCATCTCAATAGTCAGGGTGAGGCAGAGGGAAAATGAGAGACCCTGATTCTCCCCTGCCCAGGGTAGGAATCCCTCCTGGTTTGTGCAGATGGGGGTGACCACACACTGTCACGCTGGAGACATCCTTTGTACTGCCTATAACTTAAGAAATACATATACCCATCTTACTTGCTGAGTGTTTTTTCCAGATTTCAGAGCAATACCCATACCAGCCCTCCAAAATAGTCAGCAAAATTCAGGAGCCTGCTGGAGCTCTTGCAAAGTGAGCCCTCATTAAGAAAAGTACTTGATTGCTACTTTCGCAGCATGTCTGGCTTCATATCCCTGCTGCCAGGTTTCCCAGAAAGGAAGGAGGAATTCTCCCCCATTAGATTGGAAAAGCCTCGTGAGAGCCCTGGAGGCTGCTCTGGTTGGTGCGAGCCTCGGGTGGGCTCCGGGGAACCATAACGTCCCGCGCACAAATGAGGGGTTCCCGTGCAGACCGCGGACAGTCCCGTGACTTCCTGGCGGCTCGACTGTGACTCTGTTGCCCGTCTTCCCCCAACGCTAGGCTGAGTGGAGGGAGAAACATCGGTGCTGGTGGCTTGAGTTGCCCCCCGAGTACCAGCCGTGCTCTGGAAGTCCAGCTCCAGGAATTCACGTTGCAGGGCCATCCATCCCTCTTTTCTACTAGATTATTCCTCCCCAGCCTCCCAGAGAGTGACACGTACCCCAAGCCACAGGCATCCCTGCAGCCCAGGGCTGAGATGAACGCATGGCATCTGCCTCATGCTAAGATGCCAGCCAGCGAACTGGGAAGCCCAAGGCACATTTGCTTTTTTTCTCCAGCATGTTCTGCTACAAGGGCTGTGACTCCGACAGAGTCAAGCACCTGGGGTGGTAATATCTTAAACCACCACAGCTGTTTACCAAAAATGAGTCAGTCTTCAATGAAGCTGAAAAGCTTCATTTGCAGCTACCAAACCTGATTTAACCTCAGCCTTTTCCTTGGTGTAGGTACAGCCACTTGCAGCTGCTTCCAGAAAGGCATTTTAGCTAACGAGCGGCTGGGTGAGAGTACCACCAGCTGAAAGATGCTGTCAGATGGATGTCCACGGCGAGACCTGGCCTGCGCTGCAGAACCTCGCCAGCAGATGCTGGTTTTGTCACTGCAGAAGGGCATGCCGTGACAACCTGGTGAGAAGTCCTGGCTGGCTTTTCTGTGACCCAGACAGATGCAGATCCCCGAGCCACCAGCTGATGGTTTCTAACCCAGCAAGCACCATGGCTTATGGCAACCCCACGCCTGAAGGGCAGGAGGTGGTACTGCGTGGCCATAGCCAGCGTGCTACTGTGCAGCAGCGCAGTGAGGTCAGTGCTCATCCAGACAGAAGCTCAGCACTGTCAACACAGCCTGGGAAAACAGCCTGTAGTCTATGGTCAACTCACTTTGCCAGTCAAGATAAATGAAAAAAGTAGGTAAAGCTCGCTAGTGTTTTAATTTGTAGGGCAGACATGCCCTTAACTGCTTGCCCAAGTAGCACTTTCAATAAACAGCAACAGGGAGGGAGAAGCTGCAAAAGGCTTTAATGTTGCTAACAGCCTACTTTAATGTTGCTGGCTTACATTTGTTTCCATCCCATTAGAAAAAACACAGTTGAAACCTCCGTCCCTAGAGGTGGCTGTGATCCTGTTTCAGTAAAGACAAGCAAGTGTTGCTGGGACCTGTGCTGCTTCCCCACCGCTGGGACGTTTCCCGGGTCAGGGGGGTGATGCCTTCACGGCCATCAAGTGCGGTCTGGCATAAAGAGAGGAAACGCACCTACTTTGTCCCTTCCAGTAGATGTGATTTGTGAGCAGGAAGGATCCACCTTTCAAGGCAGGTGGGCTCAGTGGGGCAGAGCTCCAGCTAGCCCAGCCAGGGCTGCACCCATGGCTGCGGCACTCCATCCCAACCCTAAAGCTGCAGGGAAGGGGAGGTTGTAGTTGCGTGAGACTTGGCAAATCTGCACAAAAGCCTGGAGGAACTGCGCTCGGGAGAAAAACACAGCCCCTAGATCTACTCTACAAATCCCGAACAACCTCTGGATAAATTTCAGTTGAAAACTGGCTCTTTCATGGCTGCAATAACTGCACTTGACAGCCAAACAGAGACCCTTTCATATTTAAAAATAGAAAAAGCAATTAATAATTGGAGTCAATATAAGCCGGGAGCTGGCACAGTAGCAGAGCAGTGTCTCTAGCAATCTGACTGTAGCAGAGGCCATAGTGGCTTTAGAGCTCATGTGCCCATCAGCCCAGGGGGAACCCCTGGCATTTGGGGTGCAAAGCTGCTCAAACACGGACACAAAGCAGATTCATGCCACACGACGGCACGGTCGGTAGGCAACAAAAGCCTCTGAAACCTCCCAAATAGCTTGATGGAGTCATTGCTAGTTTGCCAAACCCAGCCTAGCTCTGCATTTGGGCGTACTCAAACTGAAATGCTTGCGTGTCTCTGGCTTACTCTTCTCCAGTGGCTGCGTGCAGCGAGTGCTGGTGTGTTGGAGGCAAGCGTTGGTGGTACAAACACCGGCCGTGAGGTTACCAGGCAAGCCCTGAGAGCCAGAAACACTGACTTGGGCCCCTCACTACAAGAAGGACATTGAGATGCTGGAGCATGTCCAGAGAAGGGCAACAAAGCTGGTGAGGGGTCTGGAGCACAAGTCTTACAAGGAGCGGCTGAGAGAACTGGGGTTGTTCAGTCTGGAGAAGAGGAGGCTGAGGGGAGACCTTCTCTCTCTCTACAACTACCTGAAAGGGGGTTGTGGTGACGTGGGTGTTGGTCTTTTCTCCCAAGTAACTAGCAATAGAACGAGAAGAAATGGCCTCAAGTTGCGCCAGGGGAGGTTTAGATTGGATATTAGGAAAAATTTCTTTTCTGAGAGAGTGGTCAAACTGGAACAGGCTGCCCCAGGAGACGGTGGAGTCACCATCACTGGACGTGTTCAAAAACCATGTAGATGTGGCACTTCAGGACACAGTTTAGTGGACATGGTGGTGTTGGGTTGATGGTTGGATTTGATGATCTTGAAGGTCTTTTCCAACCTTAATGATTCCGTGATTCTGTGATCCTGTGACTTCTTCTCTGGTTCAAGTGTGGGATGATGAAGCATCTTTCTCTGCCTCTGTGTTTACCTGGGGTAGACCATGGTGTGAGATGGTGATGGGACTTAGGGACTACTGGCTAGGTTGCATACAGGATCTTGGTAGCATTTGACCTTCAGTTGGCTTCGAGTCCTTTGGACATGGGTGAATACCCCAGAAGGGAGCTTTCCTCATCCTCCAGGAAAATCCAGCTTTTTTTTTTCTATAAAGCCCAGTTCTTTCCACATGCTAGCTACAAAATGTCCTCTTGGATTAGCAACTCAGCGGGGTACTGAAAGTCAGCCGCCTTAGACACTTCATTTTCTGCTGTGAGAGACTTGCGCATGACTGAGCCCGCTGATGTTTGGTGAGCCTAAAATGAGTGGAGAAATGAAAGGAGAAGCAGGTCCCGAGCTGGAGGGGACTGTGGTTAGGAAACCAGGGTGGTGCTCTGATGTGAGCCGAAGAGAGACTTTTGAAGTGCAGTCTTTGGGCAGCTGCCTGGGCCCAAAGCAAACACTGCACAGGACTTCCACTTTGCTAACGATAATGAAAGCAGTTCCTGGCATGATTTGCTTGTCTTGACAGCAGCGTAGTTTCGTTGAAATATGTACAAATTTAAAAAAAAAAAAAAAAAGAATAAAAGAGGAACTTGTCAGAGAGGCCCGTTCCTTGGAGCGGCTGTTCTCACAGCCTCCTTTCCCTGTCCAAACTGATAATTCACAGCAAAGCCACAATTCAAGCACACGGTGGCTGCTCTTTTAACATGATCAAAGGAATAATTATTCACAGTGGAATTCTCCAAACACAAAAATTGCGTGTGATCCTCCCGGCGTGAGGAACCGGCTGCGTGTCTGCAGAAGGCTCCCATTTGCTCCACAGACAGGCAGCCTCAGGTTGCAGCTGGGGTCAGTCGCTGCCTGCCGCCGCGGAGCTCTTCCTCGGCTGCCTTCCACCATGCAAGCTCGCTCGCTGCTTTTGGGCCGGCCGAGCATCGGGGGGATGTGAAGATCCTTTGTTCCTCTGTGTGTTCAAGGGGTGAAGGGGAAATTTCCCTAAAAAGCAACCACTGCTTGCTTAGTTTATCCTGGAATGGAAACTTTATTTATAGAAGCCACAGCAGCAACAGGCACCCTGGGCCCTAGCAACAGCAAAGTGCACTCCACAGCTCCTGATGGGAAGTATTGCAAGGTGTTTCAGCAGCAGATTTTGTTCATAGTTTCCCTCTCTGTGCTTGTCCCGTCTCTTCTGGAAGCTGCGGATGAGGAATCCAGCTTTTTCTTCTTCTGCTGTACAGCTTTCTCTTCCTCTCCCTCGGCAGTCAGTGAGTCTGGTGCCTCCAGGGAAGGGCATCGCAAAGCTCTGCAAGCTGTAGGCGAGGGCTGTGTCGGGTTGTGGGGACACACGATGGTGGAAGCCCTCCTAGGGGTGCAAAAGATTTCTCTGGTGGCCTGAAGTCAACGGGGCAGGACTGGGACACCTGAGTGTTTGAGCCTAGCAAGAGCTGAGTTGAAAGTCACTGAGCTCCTTGACTCCAGTGCTTTTCTACCATGTCCCTGGCTGTTGTCCAAGCCCAAAGCCTCCAGTGTGCAGGATTACTGCTGGGGGTCCAGCCATTGCACGCTGTTCTACCTGCATCTGCTCTCCCTGGGCCACACAAGCTCAGGTCTGTAGGAAATCCCTGGAGCTACCCATGTTTGCCCCACCAAGAAAGCTCACCTGAAGTCCTTGCTGGAGTGCACACTTGCAAGGCAGCAGTGGAAATGGTAGGCCAGTCTGCACTTCATTGTGTACATGCGTCCCGTCTCATCCAAACTCTTCCTGGCATATCTCCTCTCCTTTCATTCAGGGGCTTAGGATGAGCATCTGGGGCCCTGATAATTCACAGAATCACAGAATCATTAAGATTGGAAAAGACCTTCAAGATCATAAAGTCCAACCATCAACCCAACACTACCAAGCCCTCTAAACCATGTCCTGAAGTGCCATGTGTACACGGTTTTTGAACAATTCCAGTGATGGTGACTCCACCACCTCCCTTGGGCAGCCTGTTCCAATGCTTGACCACTCTCTCAGTAAAGAAACTTTTCCTAGTATGTAGTTTAAACCTCCCCTTGTGCAGCTTAAGGCCATTTCCTCTTGTTCTATCGCTTGGGAGAGGAGACCCACCTCACCACAACCCCCTTTCAGGTAGTTGATACCTTATATAATATATACGGAGTTTTGGAGTGGCCTTGAACTCAAGTAAGTCACCCTCTACACCTTTCTAAATGGAGTTTCACTTTGTTAATATACATAGTTGGCCTTATGCATTAATTTTATCTCCTCCTCTTCATTCGGTCATTCCTTAAGCTAGGCACCAGCTCAGATGAGTACTGTTAAGGTGCTGTTGACTGCTTGGTGGTCCACACTGTATCATCTCCATCAGTTTTTCATATCTCTTTCCACATGTGACTGTAGATTATCTACGTTGGTTTTGTTAATAGGGGACAGATGGGAATTGGGTGTCAAGTTGCAATTCTGAAGCATAGGAGCTTCATAGCCATTTTTAAAATGCATGATATTAAAGATCATTTAAAACAAAATTAGTTTCTGGTATTTAACAATTAGTGAGGCCAAATAGATGCTCAACAGAGAGCCAGAGGGGGGTAATTCTTTAGTCTTAGTCACCTCTGAACCCCAGGCTGACATAAACACATCTGGTACAAAAGGCCAGACTCTTGCACGCTCTAAATCTCCCATGTTTGCGCTGGTACTGCACAGTGCTCAGTCTGTTGGATTGCATTGCCTTTCTCAATCAGGTGATAGACAGTGCAGGAACAGCAGGGAAGGAGAAATGCTGACAGGACTGATATATCTAGGACTTTGCACATTAGATAAATCAGATTTTGTGGAGCTTACTTTGCCTGGGTCTGTTAGTGAAGCCTTCAAACTCAAAAAAGCAAAAAGTTTCTTGGAATAGGGCACACACAACTCTAAAATGAGCTGCAGGATGTTTACACATGGCTGAAGAACAACTATACTGGGTCTGAAAGGGGTAAAACAAGTCCAAGATCATGTCCTAGTTCTGTCCGAGAGTGCATGCTGGAGGAAAAATGTATGAAAACAGGCAAACATGGCACAGTACTTTTCCCCATGCAACCATAGAGCTGGGAGCTCCTGAGCCAGAGATCGTGTCTTTGTTTTTACTAACTCCAACCATCTTTCCCTCCACGAGTTTGTCTAATCACTGTTTTAACTTCTGGTCTCTGCAACAGCTGATGGCAATGAGCTCCACTGTTTAATTTGCATGGATGGAAAAGTGCTTACTTTGCTTGAAACCTGCTGCCTGCTAATTGCATCTGACCTCTCTCTTTGGAAAAAAAAAGGAGGGGTGGGAGGCTCCAAACTCATCAGGTCGGAGGTGCCTGGGTTCGAGGCATACGCAGCTGGCTCATGCTTCACCTCATGCAGTCATTGCGTGGGTCAGCCTCCTGCCCTGACACCATCTGGTGAGCTATCTTCTCACCAGCAGCACCCAGCAAGCAAAGCCCCTGTGCAGGACCTCTTGCTGCAACTCAGCAGGTGAATGGGCAGCAAGTCCAGCTCCCATCTTGATCCATTCTGTCTCTTATTGCTGTTTCTAGCTTAAAGTCAAATTGCCATCCAGAGGGACCTGGACAAGCTTGAGGAATGGGCCCTTGTGAACGTCATGAGGTTTAACAAGGCCAAGTGCGAGGTCCTGTACCTGGGTCAGGGAAACCCCAGGTATGAGTACAGGCTGGGGGAGGAAGGGATGGAGAGCAGTCTTGCTGTGAAGAACTTGGGAATACTGGTGGATGAAAAGCTGGACATGAGCCGGCAATGTGCACTCGCAGCCCAGAAGGCCAACCATCTCCTGGGCTGCATCCAAAGCAGCGTGGCCAGCAGGTCAAGGGAGGGGATTCTGCCCCTCTGCTCTGCTCTGGGGAGACCCCACCTCCAGTGCTGTGTCCAGCTCTGAGGTCCCCAACACATGAAAGACATGGACCTGTTGGAGCGGGTCCAGAGGAGGCCACAAAAATGCTCAGAGGGCTGGAACAGCTCTGCTGTGAGGCCAGGCTGAGAAGAAGGAAGAAGTATTTTGTGATGAGAGTGGTGAGGCAGTAGAACAGGTTGCTCAGAGAAGTTGTGGACGCCCCATCCCTGAAAGTATTCAAGGCCACGTTGGACGGGGCTCTGAGCAACCTGCTCTAGTTGAAGGTGTCCCAGCTTATTGCAGGGGGGTTGGACTAGGTGGCCTTTAAAGGTCCTTTCCAATCCAAACTATTCTATGACTGTATGATGTTGGCTAGTATTTTTCATATGCATGCATTTGCACTCAGTCAGCTGCCCCACACCCCTTGCAGGTCCAATAATGTGGAGGGCGTGAAAATGGCATGCTCAAGAAGTGCCTCAGCTTGGCTCAACTCGAACAGAAAGATATTGCAGTTATTAAGTAACTGGTTTCCAGAAGCCCTCCAGGTTAAATTTCACTACCGCAGTTGCATGGGCCACCACAGAAATCTTAATATGGCCATTTGTGGATGTGCAGCAGAAGCTCTGACAGCAACTGTCTGCTTATTTACTTACAGAAAATAATTTATGCTCTTACGTTTGCTGTCAGCTCCATTTTTTCTTTGTTAATATATACCCCTGGAAGTGTTCTTTTCTCATTGAGTAGTAGAAAATACCCTCCTGATGTAGACCCTAAGATTAAATATCCAAAGTTATTTAGTACCATGATGTCTCCCTACTTAAACTGCCCTGCTCATTTTTGGAAGGATGCACTACTCCGTTCCCAGGTTTGATACTATCTCCAAGGGATGCTTGTAAACCATAAGAGAGTTTTCTTCTGTTGGTACAAAAATACTGTTGGATTAATCTGGCAAAGTACTCCTAGTGTGGACACATCTGGCAAAGCTGTACTGGTATTGGAAAACCTCTTTCCACAAGCAAAACAAGTTCTACCAGTAGAAGCATGGGTTTGTCATGGTAACTGGGACTACACCAGAAACGACTGGCTCAGGGCAGGATTGGAGTGAGCTCTTCTCTCCCACGATCTGCATAAGAGGGTGGATAGTGAGGCGGCAATGTTTGCTGTTGATAATAAGCTATTAAGGGTAATAAAAATGAAAGTCGACTACAAAGACGTGCAGAAGGCACTCACTGTAGTGAGTGCAATTGAGTATTGTGCTGTACTGAGTGAGGCAGTAAAAGAGCAGATGAGATTAATTTAGATAAATGTGAGGTGTTGTGCAAGGGAAAAACTCCTAGAGTGTGGGTGCCAGTTGATAGACTGTGAGGTAGTTGTGTTTGTTCAGGAATGAGATCCCAGAGTTGTAATAGCTCTGCAAAAACAGTAGCTTGTTCCTTGATAGCAGTGCAAACCAAAATCAAACATCAGGAGTTATTAGGAAAAAAGAGTTAAAACAGAGCCATACGAATTCACTAGTTCTGCCTTTCCTTCCCAGAAAGGGTATATTAGAAATAAAAAGTTACCAAAGTTACAAGGATAACCCAAAATATAGGACACTTTCTAGATGTCTGGGACCTCCTTGTCAGAAAAGGGAATAAGTGAGAGAATACGACAGAGGTGCTGACAGCCATGAATGCCCTCCAGCGAGTCGACAGGAAGCAATTTGGGCTGTTTCTTTCAATACAAGACTCATGGGACATCCCATATGACGAGGTGGTGCTGGGCTGCAGACAGGCAGAGGGAGCGGTCGCAGTTACACCGTGGAACTCGTTGCTGCATGATGCTGTACGTGCTAAAGATTTGCAAGGTAAAAAGCAAGTAAACATGTCCCAGGAAGAAAAATCCATTGACAGCCATGAAATGCAAACACTCCAGCTCTGTCTCAGGAGATCCCTAAGCTATGAACAGATGGCAATTGGTGGAAAATACAAAGGATTTATTCCTATGAATTTACTCCATTCCAATCCTCTTCCCTGTGTACCTGCTGTCAGCCCAACCTGGAGACAGGATGCTGGGAAAGGCTGACCTTTGGGTTGACCCACTGCAGGAATTCTTAAGTTTGGGATAACCCTAATTTCCATCACTTTTATTCAGATAATAACACTGGGATCATGAGGTGAAGCTGTAACGTAGTAAAGAATCAAAACAAAAGTGAGGTTCTCCTGCAAGAAAAGTAATCTATACTTCAAAAAATTATTACATTAAAATAAAAATTCTAAAAAGTATACAGTGGAAAATTGGAAATTAAAAAAATAGTCATTTGAGCATTGGAAAAGCATCATACAAGTATCCCTGATCATTTTCTGCTCCTGTCTGTCGTCAGCCTATTTAACATGCAATCTTAGCTTTCAGTCACTTACAAGCAATGTCTCAACGTTTTGAAAGTTCGCATGATGCAAAAAAACCATGAAGATGTGCTAATGGGACGGGCTCGATTTTTTTCCAGCTCCTCAGAATGGGGAAGAATAACTTCAACTCCACTTCTCACAGGACAGCCCTCTGCCCCTAGCCTGACCATTTCAGTCACTCAGGGTCATCCTCCCTCGGATGGCTTTAGAGGAGCCACAGGGTTGGCACACGATGGGACTGATATTGCGGCCAGACCCATGGAGATACCACTGGTTCTGTCTAATACAGCTTCTGCTTCTTCTCGAACCCTCAACTTTCCAACCTAACGCCTGCACTGTTGAGTTTTCTGGGCACTATTAAGGTTTGTTAGATAACTCTTGGGCTTCCCCTCAGAGTTAGCTGCATTTTGATCCTGGGCAATGGGTTGTCAGGTTTAGAAGTGAACACCTAGAGTGCTTTCAGAAGAGCTACAGAAAGTAGGTGATCAATTAGTAAGAATGAATAAGCAAAGAAAGAGGTTTACTTCCAAGTAAATTTCACTGGAAGACTGGTGTTCTTCCCTGTAGAAGCTTGTAAGGAAATACGGAGTTGCTGATAGTGCCAAACATGCATATAAACACCAGCGTGTTTATTCTGGATTTGTGAGACGTTTAAGGACAGCAGGAGGGGGCTGCACAGCTGATGTCCATCACTTGCACAAATAGCTGAATAAATAGCCTAGATCCGAGACACCGCGGCGCGGACATTGCGATGACCGGCTCTGGAAAGGGAAAGTTAAGGAAGGAGTCGCTCTCGGTTTCTCTCCCAAGCCGACTGTCTGGCCAGGAGGAGCTGCGGGGCTGACGAGAAAGGACCGGTGATGCTTCCCGCCAGCCTGTCCCCGTCCAGGGGCAGCTCCACATGCACGGGACAGCGAGGACGTTGGAGAAACACCGCTGCCCCGGGACGCTGGATGGCTGCCTGGCCTCCTCCGGGAGGAAGTGGCTTCCATGTAAGGAGCTGCAGAGGCTCTTGGCAGGATGCGCCAGCGCATCCCGAAGGCTGGGTCCCCGTGGCAGAAAGGCCGGGGGCAGCTGGAGCTCGTGCTTTGGAAATGCCTTCTTTTGTCAGCTTGAGATTTTCCAGAATTTCAAAGCGGAAAGAAAGAGAGGGGTATGAGGAAGCTATTAAAGATATGTAAAATAAACTCGAAGCGGGCAGGAAAGCGTGTTTCGTTGAGAAGCTGTGCACTTTATTTGAGGGAAGGATCGGTGGATGCTTATTATTTTAACAAAGACTTTTTCTGTTGCGAACAAGAGAAGCAGATGTTTAAAAGACGGACAGGAAGCGGCTGTGACAAATGAAAGGATTTTTGATTGAATTCATGAGCTGTGTTTCCTGCCAGTAATTCATTCAGCTGTAGGCTAGATCAAAACATAATATTATGGTATAATCAGCACACTTTTTAACACGAAGCCAGAATATACAAGGTCTTGGTGCTACAGGTAAAAAACCATTAGTACAGTTGGCTCAGAGACTTCTTTTTAATTCATTATTCATTCTTTTTCCTTTAAGCAAATATGTTGTCTATCAGCAAACACCTGAGAACTCCTAGAGATCCTTGTTACGGAGTTTGCACAAGCAGGTGTAGAAAAGGTAAAGCACTTTCAGGGCATGGCAGATGAAATAGGCTGCCTAAACGTACAATCCAACTTCTGTTGCAGTCTGAGAAAGTTCAGCTTCCTACCGACTGCAGGGAGCATTAGATCAAGCTGGTTATCCTTGGAAAAAAAAGCCTGGCATAAGGAATTTTTTTTTCTCCGCACAGTTCTGAAAAAGCAGCGTGTGTGTGTGTGCGTGCACGAGTGTGCACGCATGTGTTAATTTTGATGTTTTCTGCTTCTCTTCCTTCCTCTTAATGAATTCTGTTTGTTTACAGCCTCAAGGAAAGCTTGTCACTAGAAATTTCCTTTTGAGTTTTCAGCTCGAGATTTCACAACCACAGAGCCATTGCAACACAGTGATAAACAAGCTGAGGGAGGCAACTCTGGAGAATTGAGGCTTCTCTTTTTCACCATTTAGTTAAGTAAATAGTTACCAAATGTGCCGAGAGAGAGAGAACTTTATCCCTAGCTGTAACAAGTATTAGCAAAAGTGAATTTTTTTTTTCCTAGCCAAGCACTTAAAGTAGGCACAGGAACTGTTTTGAACAGCTTATCCTTAAACCACTCCTTGTCAGAAAGAGTCGGACGCTGGGCTGTACTGCTGGGACACAGCACGGGACTGCAGGCTGTATGGAGCAGGGAAAATGGAAAAGAGGGTCTGCAAAGGCTGCCTAAAGCTCAGAGTCACTGTTCTGGATTTGCATTTCCCAGGGCAAACGCAGGACCTGGCTGAAGCCGAGGAACAATAACCAGGATATGCCACATGCACAGACACTGGCTGCCCGCCATGCCCCTTGGCCAGGCTTTCGGAGGAGGGATGAGGACACTAAAGCATCCTCTGCCAGGTTACCTCCTCTGCAGGGGTGCAGTCAGCATGGGTTGGCTGCTGGGTGGGTCTGGGTCCCATCCTGCGCTGAGTGTCTCCTTCGCAGGTCTTGGTTCTTGGATTAAGCACAATATCCATAGATCTGCCGTAATAACCAGGCAGGTTTTCTCTGCTGCATTTAATCCATTGCAAAGTTTCTACAAGTTACCCTTTAATTACACAGATGTATTGGGGGAAGCCTTGCAGTCATGACTTCCAGGGTGCTTTGGGATAAGGTAGACAAAGGGCAGTTTTCTGGAGGGTGTGATGAAATTCTACGGGAACAGACTCTCCTTGCTGCAAAAAAAGTACAGCTTTGGATCAACCAAAACTTCTTACCAATACTTGTGAAATTTAGCAAGTGATTTTGGCCATGCGATGGCAGAGCAGGCATATCTTGACATTTTCAAAATAACTGAAATGGTTTGTTTTTTTCACTTGGAAACAAAGTTTTGTTTTGAAATTTGTCTCAGCTTTGTAATAATAAAGAACGATAAGAAAGAAAAACACTTCCAGGGAAACAAAAAGTTTCAGTTTAAGTTGAATGAAAAGTCTTCTTTTTGACCCAAGTTGAATAGAACTTTTTACTTCTTTGAGGAAGAAAAAAAGGGCCTTTGGACCATCAAAACAAACAAACAAACAAAAAGGCTGTCTAAGTAGTAATAACAAAAAAATTATTTGCCTATTTCTGTTTGTTCAGGTGTGTGGTATAATTACTGATATCAGGAAACACATCAGAGGTAGAGGGCCAGATCCCTCACTCATGCAGAGAAGACACATAACACATTTAAGGACTTACACACTAGACCAGCTGAGTTAAGGAATAAAGACAGGAAAGCAAAATGTACCTTCCCTCCCTTTAGTAGCAGAAAACAGAGGAGCCACCTCATCTGTTTAGAGCACAACCTGATCCCACATCAAAGCAGCTAAAGAAGGTTCGGTGGGAACTGCTGCCAGGCAGCTGTTTGTGGCAACTCAAATCACAGAACCATAGAATAGTTTGAGTTGGAAGGGACCTTTCAAGGTCATCTAGTCCAACCCCCCTGCAATGACCAGGGACATCTTCAACTAGATCAGGTTCCTCAGAGTCCTGTCCAACCTGACCTGGAATGGTTCCAGGGATGGGGCATCTACCACCTCTCTGGGCAACCTGGGCCAGTGGTTCATCACCCTCAGTGGGAAAAGTTTCTTCCTTAGATCTAGAGGTTTGAAAATGGTTTGAGTTTTCCAGTCTCCCAATGAAGGCACGGTGTGCACTAATCCTCTCTGTGGTGTAGCTGGGGAGGAGGCTCCCCAGGCCCTTTTGTTCCACAGAGCTTCTTCACTGCCAAAATTGTGCCCAGTAAGTGGCAGCTCCTTGGTAAACAGTATAATCATTAAATGTCAGCTACTGCTTATGGTTTAATTGCTTTAGAATTTGAGCAAGCAGCTCTTCATTCATAGCAAATTGGCATTTCATACATTCAAGTTTGTGCTATTAGCTGCACAATAGAGAGGCTGGTTTTCTGTAAATATTGAGATTTGGTAATTATAGCCCAACAGTTATTAACACCCCATGGCAGATAAATACTTCAGCTGCTGAATCTGCTGTGGGCAAACCTCCTTCAGGAAAGAGCATCTTATCACTGAGTGGAGGAAGGCTCTAGCTGCCATACTCCATTAACACCACGTTAATGAGCCAAAAGCCCACGCACCACAATGAAAACATACCCTGAAGTGTAGCAGATGGGCTCAGAAGCCAAAGCCACACAATGGGGAAACCTCAGAAATCATAGCTAAATTCAATAGAAAACAAAAGCTGGGCAGCTTGGCCCTCCTTGTAGTAAATATCCTAGAGTAACAGGCATTCTTGGATCTTACTGGGTGAAATTGTGGACTTTCCATTGACTTCAGGAGGACCCAGGTCTCATCTGGTTACAGGCAGTATGTCAAAACCCATCCATAACCCACTCTGCACCGGTGTCTCCAGTGAAATCCTTCAGCGATGCTCTCGGAGGACTTGTGATTCAGTCCTTCGGGTAGCTGCACTGCTAAACCCACGGCAAGGCTTCACGCATTGTGTTGCTAGAGCTGCTTAAAATAAAATAAACAAAAGTAAGTTGGTAAATGTGACTGAATCAGCGTGGGGGGAAGCACCAACACATTAATCCTGTCAATGATTAACAAGTGTCTATTAGTCATATGTGATTGACACTTCCCCACATACTAGTAAAAGTGCTACAGCATCATTCGTAACAGTAATGATGTCATAGCAGAAAAAGCCATCACACATAAATGTGTTTGCTGGGAGGCAATGGCTATTGCACATGTTTTTTGAGACTTTATTCTTTTACAGACTAGTGTGTTACCCTTCCCACCAGCGCTACATCACTCTGTCTCATTGTCATTAGCGAGGATGTACATGAAGCACAAAATTAAAATTAAGTAGCTTTCAGTTGTACATGCCAGACAGAGCAAATGCATCCTTGAAGTCATTTGATAAAGCTGCGTGTAACTACTGTTTTGCTAGTGCTGTGGTTTGTAGGCAGCAGTACTAGTATCAAAATGAGCATTCTGTACGTCAGCCTGGTAAAATTTCCCCTATTGCTGCTTGTGAATGCAAAATGATTTCAAATGGTGGAAGATCCTGCATGTTTTGCCGGGGTTTTAATACTGTCAGGAATTTTTGGACAAAGCTGCTTGCCTGCCAGGTTTTGATACAATGGTCATTGGGAAGGGCTTTTTAGTCAAAAATGCAATATCCAGTCATCCGGAGGGAGGCTTTTTGCATCTTACATCCCTGCCCTGGTCTCTGTGTCAGTGTGCCCAGGGAAGAGGCAACTGAGCCCCTGCGGCTCCCACTGCACAGTGATCCTGCACCGCGGAGATCCTCGACTCCGTGCGTGCCTGCTGGGAAACGGAGCAAGAACCAGGGAGGAATCATACAAAAAGGCCTTATTAAAAATGGGGTAGGGAAGGGATAAGGACTCCAATGTATACCTGATCCTCCAGAGGGGCCTCCTGCTTAGGGTCGGTCTGGAAATTGAGGTGCTTGGTAGAGCACAACTTGGCCAGAGTTCATGGTGCCAGGGCTGGCAAGATGGTCTCTTGCCTCTTTGCAGCCTCAGACACATGCTTCCAGTTTCCAGTGGCCGAGAATAGATCTTGGTTAATAATACCAATGCCTGTATTAAATATATTAAAGTGATAGTTAGCTCTGTGATCTTCCACATCAGACTTGCCAGACAGCAGCGACTCTAAGGCACCTTCACCATGCTGTTCTGATGCAGGGGCCATTTTCTGATTAGCCAAAACTTTCCTCCCCTCTCCCTGCTGCAAACAGGGCTTGTCACCTGTTTCTCATCTGTTTTCATTATAGAGGAGAAGTAATTGGTACATCTGGGCGTTATTGGAGAAAAGGCTTGGCTGAAGCCATAATGGGGTAATTACAGACTGAACTGAGCCGTGCCGATGCAGCGTAAATACATTTGCCGCTGAGTGTGTGATGTTGTCACGTGTCCATTCAGACGGCTTTTTTGGGAGAGGGAAGAGAGTGGGGCAGGGTGAAAAGCTGGCCATGCCTGACCTGTCCCGTGCATGCGCGGTAAACCTCGAAGACACGAAAACCCTGCCATCGCAGCAGAAAAGCAACAGTGTGCCCCACTGGAAAGTGGACCGACTTGGGTCATTTTCCAAATGTCTTGTTTTCCTGGGGATTCAATTATCCCCTGTGTGACAGCTTGCTTCTGGTCTTTTGTGACTGCAAGGAGACACCAAACCGAAATAGCTCGTTTTCACTGTTTCGGTGGTGCTCTCTGCTAAATAGCAACACATGGCTGCTGGTACACCACAGAAGCCAGTAAACCTAATGTAAAGCGTGACGGCAGGCTCTGACAGCAGCCTGTGCCGACTGAAGGAGAGGGGAAGATAGTACAGGGAACCAGAAACCTCAAATGGCTCTGTGTGTGTGTGTGCGCGCGTGTGTGTGTGCTTTGAATAGGGCTCCTAGACATATCTCCACAAACTCCCAACCCTCCATCCCAGAGGTGACACTTCCAGTGCACGAGAAAGTGTTCAAAGCCTCTGTGGTGTTTTACATCGTTGGTACATGGCACATCACAGTCTGTCACACGGTGACAGAACAGTTGAGGTTGGAGGGGACTTCTGAAGCTCATCTGGTCCAAACCCCCCTGCTCAAGCAGGGCCCCCTAGAGCTGATTGCCCAGGACCATGTCCAGGTGAATGCACCATGCCCATTGCTCCGAGCTGGTAGCATCTGCTTTGAGCCATGGGGCTTGGGTGCAGTTCTGCCAAGCCCAGGAAGATGTTGAAGTTCAGAGGGTTTTGCCTTGAGGTTTTGCAAGCACCAGTGTAAGATGCTGCTGCAGTAACTGAGCCAGCCCCATGCAAAACTGGAGGCCTAATGGAACTTGGATCTTTGGCTGTCTCTTGGCATGTCGTTGCTACGCTGTGGGGTTAGAGAGCTTTAGGATTTCAGAATAAAGGGGCAGGATAAGCCTTCTGGAGTTGGGCGTGTTTCTGGGGTCACTCTGGCCTCCAGCCCACGTCTCTTCCATAGTTGGTGTAGCGCATTCGCAGGGGCACACTGTGGTCAGGAGGGAGGTTTTCCCAGGGTGAGGCTCATCCTCCACACCCTCCACACACAGTGTGCCGTACCCTGCAATTTCCCCAAATGCAGGAAACTTACCCGCGCATTTTGGGGTAGGGGCTGTTTGTGTTCATACTCTTCCCTGTTTTCATTTTTCACATGAAATTGTCATACCTTGATCTGTAGTGAGCAACACATTATAAAAAATATTAAATAGATGGGTATGATGGTGTTACCCTGTACATATGGAAAAATCCAGAATGGGAATGGGGAGAAATTTAGCCATGACACAGGCAAAAGTGGCATTTGCAGAAGGCAGAAGACAGAACAGAGCAGAGCAGAGTGGCATTGGTGCTGGACCTCTGCAAGCTCCACACCAGGTGAATATCCAGCTTTATTTCCATAGCCTGAGACTACCATTTCTATTTCTTTCTTTTACCTTTTTTCCTGATCAGGAAAAGATTACGTCCTTTTGGGCTTGACTAAAATGGAGCGATCTGTTCATTTAGCTGCTGAGAAGGGAAATTAACTTCATTCTTCTCCGTCTACCTTATTAGCACAAATATTGCGGCTGCATTATCCCATCCCACATAAAACCCTGTACAGTAGAGCCTTTTAATTGTCTGGCTAATTGTTTGGCCTCGAAGCTGACTATTTCCGATTGTCTAATTCTCATTAGAATGCCAGCTGACACCAAGTCCTCCAAAGCTTCCTTTAGCTGCTTTTAACCACTTCTGGACTAATTTCATGGTGTTAAAGGCACTTACAGAAAGGCAACCAACAATAAGAAACACAGTGCAAATGTTTCTCTTCTCTAATGCATTCAACATTTTAAATCTTGGCCATAAAGGAGTTTTGATGCTGGTTTAAATGCATGTATCCCTAAAGAGTCACAGCATTGTTGCTAGTGTTCAGAAGTGTGTAAAATGCGTGGACTGAATATCTAGGCACAAATGCTTCAGTCCTTGATCTGAAATATCTCCGTCTGAAATCAATGGGGTTTTTTTTACCCTATGAATAAGGAATGAATCAGGATGGCACGGTGCAGGCCCCCAGCAAGAGAAAGGACTGGTCTGTATTACAGTGCTCTTTGTTAAGCCTACATTAAGCATTTCTGAGGACAGCCTACAAAACCTGCATGAGACTAAATCTTGGGTTCACACTCCAAATTCAGTGCCGTTCATTATCGCCATGTAGCCCTTTGTAATACTTCAGCACCCATTTCAGAATCTGGCTTAGTCCATAGCCATAGTTAGAAAATTTTCCTGTTGTCTGTTCCTTCAGTTATCTTTGAACAGCTCTCAGCAATCATCTAGTGAGTCACCTGAGACTAGCCAAAGCTTGCCCCGTGTTGCCATCAAACTGAACAAAGGTAGGAAGTGACATTTGCTAACCTAAAATCTAGAGAGGGGTTAAAACACAGCCAGCTACTGAAACTGGAGGGTATAGATCTGATGAGGATTTATTATCAGTTTTAGGACTGGATTCCTTGATCACAAATGCAGGAGAAGAGCAGGAAAGGCTTCAGTGCTGCAGTGGTGGAGGCACTGGCTTCCTGCAGATGGGGGGACCTCCTGCTTAACTAGGGAGCCTTGGCCGCTGGGAGCCAGTGCCCGGGGCACCCGTCCCCTGGCAGCCTCAACACTGTATTATTTTCAAAACGTTGCATTTGACAGCTTCCAAAATGAAATACTGTGAGACTGCCGGTTCGCAAAAGTTTGGCGTTTGGGGATTTTCTTTGCAGTTCTTGGACCCTTGGAAGGGTCATGTATGGAGTTCATGAAACTCCTGCATGATGTCCCAGCCCACCATGACTTGTGTTCCTCTCCTGAACATCTCGGCACCGCCGTCCCCCAAGGTACGTTAACTGCCTACTGCATCGCTATCTACAGCCAAAGCTGTTAATGATATCTCCTGCCATGACGGGCAGCTGAGCCTTTATGTCTGGCATATACAACTTCTGTTTATATCTTGTTCGGAAGATGTGGTAGCAAAATTGTATGTCAACAGATTGTTCTTTTGTGAAAGATAAAAGGGGAAGGACAATAAATCTTCTTCCATCTTGCATCTTGGGGTGCCTGTTCCAAAAACCAGTCCTGGAGACCACAGCCAGAGCGACCACTGTTCAAAGAGCAGTACAAGGCCACCGATTCAGCCTGGGAGCTCTTTCTCCCACCCTGAGATGGGGCATTTCCTACGTTTTTCAGTACTAGCTCCACTGCCCTGACAGGCTTCATCTCCCAAGCATCCTGTTTTAAAAATAGTTGAACTGGTTTTGCCATGGGTTTCTCTTCCTTTCCCGCTTTCTAGAAAATCACAGTGTTCTCCCTTGACATTTTCTCCTGTCTCACAGAAGAGGAGACCAGGTTACTGGTGTCTCCTGCATCTGTGAACACAGATGAAATTTATGGCTTTTTGGGTTGTATTTGTAACTGTTTTAACAGCATGGCAAATGTCATCTACAAAACCCCCTGTTAGGCTGTTTCTTCCCCAGGCACCGCATGCTTTGCAACTGCTGCAATTCGGCTTGGTGTGAATTATTGCTTTTGTAGCTGTAGACACATCAGGGATTTACCTGAATGTGACGCTTGAATCGTACGCTTCATGTGAGCCACGTGCCTTCCATATAGAGGAACCACACGTACCACCACTCTCACCTGGCTCACACAGGCATAGGTTAAAATGCAAGAAAATGCCACATATTGTTTATTGTATGCATTTCTCAGGTTTGTGCCTGCATTTAAACTTCTAATTGCCTTCAGGTCTCATAGCCTTGTAAACTTTTTTTGTTTTCTCTTTTGTAGATTTTTTTTTATTAGTTATAACTCAGTTCTCTAGCCTGAATTTTTCAGATAACCACAAGTATCTGATTGATTTTTCCTTTTAGCCTAGGTTCCTAAGGAAACAAATCTCATCCATTTGTGTTTCTTGTCTGTAATAACTTCTGGGCAATTTTTCAACCAAATTTGATAGAAGGTTAAAGGTCTGCAACACATAAGTTCCTGCAGTTTCCATGAAAATTATTCTGGTTAGGGGAAAGAAGAAGAAATTAAGCTGGCACTGGAGGAAAGGTAGCTGTCACTCAGTTTTCAGTGGCAGCAGCCAACTGCCCAGCTATCCAGCAGCATCTAGCCACAGCAGTTTGTCCCACCAAAGAGGCTGGGAACGTGAGAGGGAGTTGAGCAAACTGCTGTTTCATGGTGGGATTTTGAGGACACTGGGCACCAACCCTCAAGAAACTGGAGTTTACCAGATCCATTGCTCATGGAATGACTTCGTTAAATAGGACGGCTAAACAAACATGTTCCTTCCTCCTGATTTTGTGTCATTTCTTTTCAAGCCAACGCATCTGAAAACAAGAGTCTAATGTTAGCACAGCTTCCCCAGAAGAGGTTTCCAAGACTATGAGCTCCCAGCAGCTCTTACTGAAATTAATGGGAGCTGCTGGGGCTCAGTGCTTCCAAAAATAAAAACACTTTGCCAGTGGTACAGATGCAGATGTCTATATTTAAGCCTTTTTGAGCACTAAAGCCATGTCTGAGCACTGCAAAACAAGTAGCCTAATTTCTATAGGTACTGAACAGCCTTACTGAAGTCAAGGGACTTACGGGCTGTATGGATCAGGCTATATGTGGAAGTCAAGGGGTAGATATAGGTAGCTGAAACTTAGGCACGCAAACTGGAGCACGTGGGCCATGCACCTGAGAGCGGGGGTTTTCGAAGCGTTCAGCCTTGGCATAAGTGATCC
>NW_010531490.1:118877-121094 GCF_000687285.1 Phaethon lepturus | reverse complement strand
GAGTTAAGTCAACACAGAGCACTTCAGAAGGCTCCCGGCTCAGCATGTACATCTGTGTTTAAGAAGGATGCTGGAATAAAAAATACTTTGCAGGTGCAACATGGCCAAATTACTGCAGTGGAAGAAACCGTAGGTTTTTAAAATCCTTGGACTGGAGCAGCAGCTCTTGCAGCTTAATGCTACACACATACCGGGGGCTTTTTGTATTTATTTTCCCTGTGCGCCTTGTTGTTTTAAGAAAAAGGAACAAACAGGGAGCAGTTGGCTGGCAGAGCCTGCGAGCTCGGCGGGAGCTGCCAAGGGGCCTTGCTGGCTCTTTGGGGTGGAAGGAGCTGGCGTGTGGAGCTACAGCCGCTCCGCGGACCTCTGCGGCCCCATCCTGCCCCAGCTCCGTGGGGCTCTGTGCGCAGGAGGGCTGCCCAAGCAGATGGGGTGGAGGAGGGCTGCCTTTAGCCCGTCCCTAGCTCTAACAGGAGGATTGTGTTCCAAGCTTGCTTTTTGTGTTTGTTTTCCTTCTTCCAGCTTCGGGAAACACCCCCCCCTCCAAAAAAAACCCCCCCAAAACCCCCCAAAAACACAAGACAAACCAAAAAAGCCCAAATGAACACACACACACAAAATCTCCATCACTTTCTTCAGGTCCCGATTCAGCACAAATTAAACAAACAGGAGTTCAGATGTTGCTCACGAGGGAGCTGATCGTGAAGTGTTGAAAAGTTCAGTCCGTATCTGTCACAGCCCGCGCCAACATCCCGTCCGCAGTAACGCGGGAGAGGTACCGTGGCGGAACGAAGAGAGGCAGGATTTATTTGATCAGAGGTAAATGATTTATCACCTTTCGTTTGACAGCCGCAGGATTAAATGTACTATTGAGTCATAGGTGGCTGCCTATAAGGAGATTTACCTGTAAATGTGCCCCTAGAGTGAAACAGTCTGGATTTAATAAAGATGCCAGATTTACCACAAACAAATGAGAGGCTACAGAGGCCCACATGATTAAGTGACAAAATGGAGGTGGAAACTGGGAGGAAATGAGGTGAAACACAAGGGAACGACAGCTCGAAAATATGGACTGAAAAGCAGAAGGGGATAAAACACCTGGGCAGAAGACTTGAGAGGTTCTTAGGTGCAAAGAGGCAGGAGAAACACTTCAGATGATACCCTCATACAGCGCTGGTCTTGAGTCTCTGCCTGTCCTCTGCTGGAAAATGTGGCAAAACATTGCCAAAAGTTCCTAGTGCTATTTATGGAAATGAGATAAAATTGAAGCCAGGTTTGGGGTAAGCAAAAGCTCCTTGTTCCAGAGCTGTAAAACCAAAACCCTGGTTTGGATTAAGCACCCGCTGGATCTGCATCTTCTGAGCTGGTGAGAGGGGAGCTGGTGGGCAAGCAACCCCATCAGTGCGTCGCTCTGCCACGGGGAGCTGCTGGGAGCCGGCTGTCTCAGGAATGCAATACTGCAGAGCTCTTGGGCTCTACGTATTTGTTTAAACTTGCCAAAAACTCAGGCCCTTAACCTGCAGCAGCTTCTTTGAACAGGCTGGGAGGACGAGGTTATTGTTGCTGCTGCTGTTGTTTGAAAGCCCTGTAACTGAAAAGCTTATACTAAAGATTTGTGGGTGTATGTCCATCTAAATATGTGTCTGCATGTGGAGCACCCGACACTGGGAGGTAAAAACTGCATCTGCAGGGAGAAGAGCTGCTGTCAAGGTCAGAGCCCTGAAGACGGGCATGGAGGAGTCACCTGGAAGAGCTGCACACAAGCACCCCACGCACAACGTTCGCGGGATATGCCCGTCCCCGCGTCCTGTGTGGAGGTGTCCATTTACCCTGCCTCCGCGCAGGCTGGGAGCGAGCTGTCCCTTCGGCTGAGTTCACGTACGTGCAGGCTCCGAGGACACATCTTCGGTGCTGCCTTCTAAAATCTGGCCCTAATTTTAGACCAATTTACTATTCCAATGAAATCAACCTGCAAAACATATGGTGCAAATAGCGTTCGCCTAAATGGGCTGCACGGTTCAGGTTTGATTTGTGACTTCTCTTTACATTCCCGTTCACGTGGGAGTCCGTGATAGGTCTTTAAACAGAATAAACTGGAATGCGCCCACAGCTGCCTTTCATCAGGGAGAGGGCTGCAGACAGGCTGCAGAGCGAAGCCTCCGTCTGGGGCAATTGCTGCAACTACCGTGGAGGACGGTGCGCGCCGAGCGCGGGCAG
>NW_010531490.1:113606-118846 GCF_000687285.1 Phaethon lepturus | reverse complement strand
CAGCGGGGGAGCCAGGCTGCTGCTTGGCCCGCGCCTGCTCGCCTTCGAGACAGGCGTTACAGCCACTCACAGAAATTCGGTCTGAGGGGGGAAGAAAGAAGAGGGAGAGAGGAGGAAGAAAGAACTCATTAAAAAAACCAGCCCACCACGACGGAGATTTGGTAGTGGATTTTAAATCACATTTAGACATAAATCCTTTGAGTTCACAATTTCCATAGATTACTGGCATCTGTGGACCCCAGATAGACTGTAATCACTAAGATTGTTCTAATCTTCCTATGGGAGGTTTTTCAAAGGAAGTATTGAATTACACCAATTCTTAGCAGGGCTGGGTTTTAACTTGCAAGAAAGTGCTTTAAACCCAAATGTATACATTAGTGCCAGGGCTATAAAGTGAGGGTATAATGCTTGTGACTTTCATACATCCTGATGTGTAATTTGTTATCTGGACAATAAAACTTCACAAGAGACACACACGCTCAGCTGCACCCAGTGGAAGCATATTACAAACCGTCAGGCCCGTGTTGTCATCTTTGGACCTTCTGTGCGACAGTCCTTCGAAGCGCGTCTCTGCAGAGAGCGGTGCTCGGCTCATGCACCAAGGTCGAGTCGTGCCCTGATCGAATCTTGCCGCAGCATAGCGTTTCGTGCCACTGCCCTGCATGCCTGCCCCTAAACCCAGCTCCCCTCACGCTCTAGAAGTAAGCAGAGTGAAAAATGGTGTGGCTGTAAAGAGATCTATTCGGTATGGAAAGCTTTGTGTGGAGAGAGCAAAACTGTGGTCCCTGCTCACGACCAGAGTGTGCAGGGGAGCATCAGAGAACAACAGCAGAATAAACCTAATTCTGCTCACGCCTATATAAATGCAAGCTGGAATTGTGTCTACTGAACACACCAGAAGGGCGTGGGAAGCTGGTGTGAGATGGAAACCCCGATTGCTGTGTCAGATTCACCGCTGGTACATGAAAATGGATGGAATTACACCAGAGATTATACTGTCCCCATATGGGTTTTTATGCCTGGTAACTCCTCAGCTTTAATGGGTATCAAATTTGCGCCTGCTATACTGGGTTGCACAGCTGAATGCTTTTGCTCCAGTGCTAAGGGATTAAATAGACAATTGAGGTTTCTCAGAAAGGATGTAGAAAATGTAAAACAAAAAGAGAGTCACTGGAGCTGGTTGCAGTGCTGACAGCCTTTACAATGCGTGCTGCCTCCGACTGCTCGCAGTGACCGACCGGCTGCGGCAGCGCCCGGGCTGATGCAGAGCAGCGTCAGGGCCGTACGTGGGGAGAACAGGGCACGGGACCAAGAGCCTTCGAGTGCCCGACAGCCTGCTCCAAGGGATTTGATCTGCAAGCTGGGAGGCTGAACCCGGTCTTCCCGCGTGGCTGGGAGCGCTGGTGCGTCCCCGGTGTGGGGAGCTGCCGGGGGATGGCTGTACTCCAACGACGGAGCTGTGCTCCGCGGGACTGCGCCTCTCAGCTCAGTGGCTCTGCCTTAGTTAACATGCGGCTCGCCAGCCAGACACCAGCGTGGGGAAGTATTTGCCTTCGCGTTGCATTCGGATAGCTCTGAAATTTTAGGGGCCTGTCAGGAAAGTTTGGAGGAGGCTAAGACAATGCTTCTGCCCTGAGCAGAAGTATGCTGGAGGGAAGGACCTGATCTTGAGAACAAATTCATGCTGTGCTGTATTACTCTGTGATCAAAATGATACGATTTACCAGAGGGTAAACATTTTTGTTACCTGCTTGGGGACCAGTCAGCACTTCTTTTATGACAATGCAAGTTTCCAGTTTTGGGTTTACTTATGGGAAAAAAAAATATTTTTGGTTTCATTTGGTTTGAGGTTTTTGTTTGTTTTGGAAGAACACTGCTTCTCTGCAAGGGACCACAGAAATTCATTCTCCACAGCTGTGTGAAAGCCAAGCTGTGTAGAGAAAACCTGTTCCAAGCACTTGTTGATGTTCTTGCAGACTCCACTTCGTATGATAGAACAAGCAGTGACCATGACAGAAGACTGTAACGATAACTCCATGCATCAGTGTGATGTTGTCATCGCCATGAGGTTGAGCTCGTTGCCTTGTCTTAAGTAGAGGAAAAGAAGATGAGGAGGTTGGGAAAGACAGTGCCGAGCACCACCACAATGTTCTCAGTGTTAGTAGCTCTGTGCTGTCTATTGTGCCATGATGGTGTGAAACGAATCCCTGGGCTCCTTTCTGAAGAGAGTTGTGGAGTGGAAAGAGTGGTTTTGGTTGGCATGGTCCGCAATGACGTCGAGAGTGCTAAAAGGAAGATGGTCACACTGTGGTGTGGTCTCATGAGGCAAGGATGCCTCTGTACAGTTTTGGCAGCCACACTTATTTTACTTTCCTGTGTGAGGTCAACGAGGTGCTAACCGCACCGTGCCCTCATGTTGGACTCCTCAGGGTACTGCAAAGCTTGGTGTGTGCTTCCTCTTCATTGCCCTGCCCTAGGATCTGGGTGTCGGTGTATGCATGAACACTGCAAGATGACTGTTGCTTGTGTTGTGGACCTTGTGCTTGTCAGCGTGTTGGGAGTTTCTCCCTTCTGTCTCCTAAGGGAAGCTTGGCCTGATCTTGTGTGCAGAAATTAGCCTGGTTTCAGTGACAGTGAGACATTTCCTAGCGTCCATTAAACTGCTTTGGCTCTGAGAGGGCTTTCCGCAGCGTTCAACTACTTGTTCACCATACGTGTCAGCTTGCATGTACATCCTGGCTTATGCAACTTGTCATGGTATAACTCTTTCTGTAATGTGCGTTTGGAATGGTTATCTGTGTTCCCTTCTAGCTGAAGCGGTGCAACTTCTGTCCAAGACAGCCCTCTTGGCTGGGAACTGAAGTGACCTCTCGGCTGTGATGATAGGGCACAGGGCTTCTTGAAAAGCAATCAAACATTTGAGGAGACACTGTGCATCTCGGTTGCCTTCAGGTGGGACTGGACTGGAGGGCTGGTGGTGAGTTCAGTGCCTCTGGTAGCTGGATCTCCGCAGCTGTGCTATGGAAAAGCAGCATGCTGCATTTCCTGCACATACTCATGACATGTGGCTGTGTCACTCCCATCTTGTTATCGGCCTCTCCAAGAGCACTAGACAAACGTGGGTGTGGAGGAGCCAACGTGCTCTGTCCAGGTGGTTTGTATGGCTTGACAGACTCGGGGCTCCTTGCATGTGTAACCAGTCTCAGAGGTTGGATTCCTTCTCCAATGCCTCCTTGCTCTGTGGATTTTCTCTTTTTCACCTCCTGTTTATTTCCTCCTTGCTGTCAGCAGATCAGCAGGATGCATTAGCTGAAGCGTAGTTCTGGACTAGAGCTGGCTCCCATCCACTCGGTTTGGAGTGGCCTCACTTTACACAGCTATATTTGCATGCCCCAAAATACTCTTTAACTTTAGCAAAGACCTATGGAAGAACAGCATCTATACATGCAACAAGAGTAGTGATAAGACTGACAGAGCTGCCTGAGTTGTCACAGACCTCTATCTCTCAGATTGGACTGCCTTCATGACTTAAATGGATGCTTTATCTTGATTTACTGGAAGTTCACTTACAAATACAATAGGATTATGAAATATGGGTATCCTCAAATAGATTATTCTTCACAGAAGGGTTATTTTCTCTGCCTCTTACCTTTCTGAGTTTATAACCAATGATTTAGTAGCTAAGAACTATCAGGGGAAGACAGCGCTCCTGATTTTTCTGTGACATATGCTACGGTGAATTAATAAGAATTCTGTGGAAGGCAATGAAATGGCAACAAACAGGAAAAATATTGGCGAATAAGAATCATAGACTCATAGAATGGTTTGTGTTAGAAAGGACCTTAAAGATCACCTAGTTCCAAAGCCCCCTGCCATGGCCAGGGTCACCTTCCACTAGACCAGGTTGCTCAAAGCCCCATCCAGCCTGGCGTTGAACATTTCCAGGGATGGAGCATCCACAGCTTCTCTGGGCAACCTGTTCCAGTGCCTCACCACCCTCATAGAGAAGAATTTCTTCCTAATATCTTATCTAAATCTACCCTCTTTCAGTTTAAAGATATTACCCCTTGGCCTATCACTGCATGCACTTGTAAAAAGTTCCTCTTCAGCTTTCCTGTAGGCCCCCTTCAGATACTGGAAGGCTGCTGTAAGGTTTCCCCGGAGCCTTCTCTTCTCCAGGCTGAAAAACCCCAACTCTTTCAGCCTGTCTTCATCGGAGAGGTGCTCCAGCCCTCTGATCATCTTCATGTCCCTCCTCTGTACTCACTCCAATAGGTCCATGTAATTCTTATGTTGGGGGCCCCAGAGCTGAACACAGTACTCCAGGTGGGGTCTCACCAGAGCAGAGTAGAGGGGGAGAATCACCTCCCTCAACCTGCTGGTCACACAAGAAACATATGAATGCAAGCCCCATTCATTTTCCACAGTACTTTACCCATTATGCATGGCAGTTTCTACTTGGATCTAGTTTGAAAGATGCTATGGTCAGATTTAGGCTTAAATTACCATGCCTGAAGCCACAGCATCTTAGCTGAGGTGTGGAGTTCTCCATGTGCATACACGCTCTTAGCCTGGAGCCAGTGTAAAAGACTTATTTCAACCCCAGTTAATTATAGGCTAAACTAGGACAAATTACTTTGCTGCAGTCTTCCAGAACATGCAAGGTGAGTTACCATGGCTCAGCTGACCCATGCGGTAGGATCCTGCTCTAGATTGTAAACACGTCATTGTAGTAAACTCCTTCTTTACTCAATGGAGACCTAGGGAATGCATCCAGCAGAGTCCTGGGAGCAATTCAGCTGTCCAGACATTGCCTTTTCCTATATGTGGCT
The DNA here is from genome assembly GCF_000687285.1 of Phaethon lepturus. Classification (NCBI taxonomy): domain Eukaryota; kingdom Metazoa; phylum Chordata; class Aves; order Phaethontiformes; family Phaethontidae; genus Phaethon; species Phaethon lepturus. The sequence goes on along the minus strand of NW_010531490.1, from coordinate 114,014 downwards.
AGGGTTGTGTTCATCCATCTCAGCATATTTTGCATGTTAGAGCCCTCACAAACTCTGAGTTGTCTCTTCACGGTGTGTAGTGTGTCACCTGACTTCCACTGGGGCCATTTATGGAACAAATCTCTATACATCCCGGATAAGGGTATCAAATACTCTGAGATGTTGAGGTGCAAAGTACTGTGTCAGGATACACTCTTACTTTTATTTGAGCTGTTTCTGAAGGGCTGCATACAATCAGTGCTTTGCACCTCTGGGGCCGAGACTGCAAGATGCATAGCAGCCTTTATTGACTCATTGGATACAATAAATCAGAGGCATGTTGGAATAATGCAGTATTTCACAAGATTATACTCATATTGATCTTTCCTAGCTGTGATTATTTCTGTTGCAGAGGTGACATATTATGAC
>NW_010531490.1:106514-113575 GCF_000687285.1 Phaethon lepturus | reverse complement strand
AGGGAAAGAACTGCTGTGATCCTTCATTAATAGATGTCGTGCAGAGAGACAGAGACCCAGCGCCACAAAAAGTGGTGACACAATCATGTCCCAAGGTAACGGGACATGATTGCCTGTACAAAGCTGATTGCTTGTTTGAACAACCCATGGCTGATTTCTGCCTTAAACCAACTCAGACTCTCCCAAACATTTCACTGGCACAGCTCACCATTCCAAATAGACAATTTGAATATGCACTCAGACTCTGCTTTGGAAGCTAAAAAAGTGTAATGACTTGGATGTGGTCTGTGGTCTATTGGTGAACACCAGAGAATGACCCCAGGGGTATTTAATTTCCTAGTAGAGACACAGGTATATGGGTTGTCCATAAAGTTGCACAAAGAGTTAGCACAGAGCAAGGAAATGAACTCAGATCTTGTGTCTTCTAAGCCCTTGCCTTAACAGCAGTTTAATATACCTAACAACCAGATGAAAAGAAAGCAAAGCATGGCTTGTAGGGAGATGGAAAAAGCCACAGTTCTTCCTCCCATTGGAGAAGAGTGCGGGACAGTGGTGCCCAAGCTGGTGGAGATCTGTGCTGGTGAGTCTGCACGGCACAGCATGGAGCAATGCTGGGAGCCAACTGGGAGCCATGAGTACGTCAGGGAAGCTAGTATTGAAAATACGGTGTTTGACCCTTTCCATGTATTATTCTTCTGATAGAACATTGTCATTTTATTTGATGCCATACAGCCATGATGGCCACAGACTTTCCCCTTAGCCTTAGTGGTGGGAGGATCATTCTCTGAGTTTGTCATTTATTTCCCCCACAGACAATTCATAACATTTCCCAATATACTGTGGAGAAATTCAGGTAAAATCTACAAGAGGAGAAAAACACAGTCCATCACAAAGAACTGTGCCACTTCCTCCCGTTCGACAACTACTGGTAGAGTTCCTTAGACCTTATTCCTTGGTATCATTTGGATTCCTGACAACTCCACTCTCTCATGGGATGAGTAAATGTCAGTCTGTTCCCAGGAAGATTAGCTAGTAAAATGATTGAGGGAAAAAAAACCAACAACACAACTATTCAGCATGTTGCACTTAGACTGCCCTCCAGACTTCCCTTAGACTCTGCAGGCTTTATTTTTAAGGTGCTTTAATTTGCCTACATTCATAAAATCCTGGAGTGTCTAAAAGAAAAGGCCATTTTTTTTTTTTTCTCACCAAAGCAGCTAATTTGAGGAGGGATTTAACATTTTGAATACAAACCTTCGGTCTAAAGAAATTGGTAAAACTACAGCACACAATGTATCTTGCTTGATTTAAGTCAAGTTCTCTGTACTTGAACAGCAATGAAATGTGGAGTGCCAGACAGGGATGAAAGGCATCCCTGTCCATTGCAACCCCATGAACTTCACTGAAGCCAGATTTCACCTCAGCATCCCTGGAAAGAGGGATTTACTTCATTTTAGTGATTAGAAACTTGGGCCATTTGTGTCAGCTGCTTATCTAGACTCTCTGTGCAGTCAGTGGAAAGAGACAAACACGTTCACAAAGTGCCCGTCCTGGCCTTTTGGTGGGTTGAATTACCCTTGGGAGGTGCTTCTCTCCCCACTGACTGAAGGACTGTAGTCCTGGGGACAAGCATGGAGGTTGAATCCTGTGCTAGATGCCGGCACGACCTGCAGCGCTCTTTAGTTATGGGAAAAGGAACTGGGAGCAGCAAAGGCAGGATGACAAGATGACAAAGCTTAAGACAAGCCTCACCATTGCCACCCTTTCTGTAGCCCTCTCGAAGGTTCTTTGGAGCATGTGTCCTCAACGCTGACTCCTGCTCCTCCCTGTGTCACAGTGAGGCCCGTATCATCCACTTCTGCTGAGGGGATGCTGGCCTTTCTCTTCCTCCATGATCTGCTTCGCAGAAGAAGCTTGGGCAGTGATGGTCCTAGGGCAGGGAGAGGCTGTGACAGGTCTCTGGGACCTCTTCCATGCAGTAGCCTCTTGGTTACTTGGTAAACTTGATGTTGTCTCACCAGCTGCGTTTCCACTCGTGTGGTCCATCCAAATTCTCCTTAAATGTTCAGAAATCAGGGTCTTGGGCAGCTGCTTCACTTGGCTTTAAAAGCCAGTTCACTGTTGCCGGTACTATGGAGACATGAAGCACTAGTGGAGGGCTTGATTTCACAGGCGCTTGGCTTGCCTTTTGCATTTGCAGCAGACTCAGGATCCAGCCTTTTAAACTGAATTTCTTAACTGCATTTCACTGAAGATGGATTAAAATAGACATCTTAAATACAGTGAAGTGATTTATAGCGTTTGATTCTGCAGGCTTCTGGGATCCAGTTTACATAACAGATGCTCAACATACACCAGCTAATCCCTGCCGTTGACACCAGCTGAGGACTGTTGACTTCATTACTCAGACATGATAATGACATGTTCCCACTTCCCCAGTCATTTTATCCAAGGAAGACAAAGCTCTCTTCCCTAATATTAACGAATTAATCAGAGTGATACCCCTCTGAGTATGTTTGCCCAAAAGTAAAATGAGGCACGGAGAACCTAAAAGACCTACCCACATGCACCCTGTGCATACTGGGATTGAACTGGAAATGCCACCTGCCTTGTCCCTAGTTGTCAGGAACTGCCTCACCTGAAGTAACACAACTACACACAAAAATACAGCTCTCCATTTGTTTTTTGGGGGGTTTTGTTTGTTTGTTTGTTCCTCTCTGATCACAGTGAAGTTTTCCAACTCAGACTGCGGGAAAGCTGCGCCCTGTGCGACAGACGGAAATCTCTCTCTGCCCGTTGTCTCGCCAGCAAGGGATGGCGGACGCAGGGAAGCAGTTCTCCCAACAGCCGTGCTTGTTTGAGCTTGCGCCTTCTTACTGCTGTGGGAGGGTCTGAATGGTAGAAAAACAAAGTGTGTATGCTAAAGCCATGAGAGTTATTTGTATCATCTGCTTTGCACTTGTGCATCACTCGGGCAAAACACTTAAGCGATATGCTTAGCTTTAGCTGTGGCACACGGGTTTTATCGACCTAAGCAGAGCTGCTCACCTAGAATAATGAAGATGGGGTCGGAAAGGATCTCAGGGGGAGGCCCAGCTCCAGCTTCTCCCATCTTATCTCAAAGCAGGATTATCAACTTCTGAATCAGGTACTTGCAGCCTGTTCCTGCAAACCTGCAACAATGAGATTCCTCATCCTCCGAAGGCAGCCTGTCCTATGGTACTTGCTGTGTTTTAGTCCTTTGGTGGCCTGGGACCAGATTCAAAGAATTTATAGGATATTACATTTCAGAGAGTAATTTTATGAGCGGTTTTACTCATTCACTTACTTCACATGAAAACAAGGCTCTACGCATCGGTGATTCAAAACCATCAGGGTGTTGGGGTGTTTTTTCTGCATATCCTGCATTTACTTTTGTCAGAAGGTGCAGTGGACATCAGAAAAAGTTTCATTGAGATCTAAAGTGATTATGACAAATATAGGCATAAACTTTGTAATGAGGTCTCTCCAGGCCTGGTGATTTTCCAGCAGCAGCTTCCTGGACTGTACTCAGAAATTAAGTAAATTTGAGGTAGTTTTAAAAATGGTTGTGTTTAGTAAAAGGGTATGTAATGGTTTTCAAAAAGTCTTTTATGCAATATCGACATTCATTTTGCAAGAAAGCTAGTTACGTGGAGAAGGTAGCAAATGCCATTTTAAGGAGAAAGGCGTGTTACTCACTTCAAGCGAATTACTTTTCACATTATCCTGCTGCGTTACACAGGCACTATCAGGCACCAAAAAACCAGCAAGTATTCACAAGAAAACTTCTTTATATTGAGGTAGACTGGGAGTTAATTATTGGTCAGAAATACAGGAGAGAGACCGTGACCCCTCCAGGCAGGACATAAGCGGCTGCAGGTCCATATCTGTCATCAGGGGTCCTCTTGGCACGTGATGGTGGAGGAGCAAAGCCAGGTCTCTGTCCCGTCTCCTCCCTTCAGTAGGGCAGTGAGAGCCTGAGACCTGAGGAGCACCGGTGACTTGTGGCTGTGCCACCATCAGGCCCTAAAAGTGCACAAGACTCTCATCTGATGTGAAGGCAGGTCCTTGGTTCCGCCGCAGTGACAGGACCTGTGCCACTCACACAGCATTTAGCCCTTCCTGAGCTGGTTTAGGGTTACAGCTACTCCTCTCTCGGGTTGAGCAATGGCACAGAGCAGCTGATTTCACTTCGGCTTCCAGTCAGTCTCTAGCCTGGGTGGCCCAGATTTGATTTGACTGTGGACCCAGAAGATGCAGATTTAACCCTTGCATGTTCAAGGATGCAGTCTTCATTTAAATGAACAGCTGAGTTCCCTGTCCTCAACATATTGCAGCAAACTTTCTGTTGGGAGGTGGAGGACGCCAGTGCAGAAGGACCTGAAAGGGCACTGGCAGGGTGGCACCAGGATGCTCGATTTGTCCCATCCAGGTGTTGACCTGCTGGTGAGGGGCACCCCAACCCTGGTCCTCCTGACCGCAGTAGCAGGTCTGACACGTGTGGTATGGAGAGGAGAGCCGGCTGGGTTTATTGTCCTGATTAGGCTGCGGTAGTCAGGCACAGGGACGCACCACAATGACCTCCAGACAGCACCACTCACACAGCTTGCATGCCTTATGAAGCCTTTTCCCATTTCTTGACCCTCCTTGTTATCACTGTTTCTCATCACACTCTTCTTCCAAATAAACGACCCAACCCTAGTCACTCTTCCCCTCATTGGTCCCTTCCCTCAGGGGCAGATGGTCTTCGCAGGCAGCGAAAGTCTGGAAACAGTGTAAAGCTGCAAGCTGAGGTATAAAGCATCACCATTTTTTGATGCATGAAGCCAGACTTTGCTCAATTCAGGATTTGTCAAAGCATCTAGAAGATGACTCATTTATTTTTTTCCACCTCTCTAAAGAAGCCACTGTTGGACCATATCCCTGTAGCGAGTGTTGGCCAGATCTTTCACAATGTTGTTTAGAGCTCATTTTTAGGCTTGTTGCATGCAGTGAATGCTTGTGTCATTTCAGGCAACAGCAGGTGAAATACTGAAGAAAGAGAAAGATTAAAACTTGTGGAGGAGCACTCTGCAGCATTGTTGCTTAGCCATGCATGCGGTACATCTAAAAATAACAGCTAATGGAATGAGAAGCCAAGACGACCTGTTGATTTATAATGGCTTTTTTTCCTGGTTTATTGCTTGAGTGCCCTGCCCACTGAAATTTGACATTGCAGCCAGACTGCCATTAGATAATCAACAAATGCTCTTCTCTTTGTTACTCTATAGTCCTCTGAATGTCTTGGCACAAGCCTTTCTTTTCTAATATCATCCAGGCAAATTAGAAAGATGACTTCTAACTAATCAAAGTGTTTTCTTCTCTTCCAGTGACAGTCACAAGATGATGTGTGTAGGCTAAGAACCAGTGTGAGAGATACAAGTACAAATCTGACCTGGGTCTAAGAAATGTACTTTGGCTGGATTTATATTTCATTTTAGATCTGCGTTTGTATCATTGATTTGCATCAAGATACATGGAGATAATAAAATGTAGGTGTCCAGACTTTCCCCCTTTCCATTTTCAGAATTAATCCTTGAGTTGTCTTTAGAAAAGCATTTTGTCACTGGTAAAAGAAAAACATGTAAGCCTATTGATCTCTTTGTATATTTTTTACTTTTAAAGGCACAGTAGATCATACACCGAGAAAGTAATATTTTATATGGTTTGTAGAAAATAAATCTGTTTTATCACTGCAATAAAAAAGGAGCCAGATGTTTGGAGGAACACGTTCCATATGGAAGAGGCTTAAAGTTGTGGAAATTGCTAAAACCACGCAAAGCTGCAATTATGGAGAAAACAGGAAGACAGCTTCCTCCCTGAACGTGCACCATTTCCCAAGGAGGAAGCGAGCCTTTTTTCTCCGCTCTTTGTTGATTTTGAAGCAGAGACGCAACTATTAAGTCATGACCATAAAAGGCTTATGCTGGCAATGACATCAGGGGTAAAGCCGCCCCGCTTCCCTCCCCACAACAACTCTGAGTACACTTCTAAGAGACTTCTGCTTCGCCTATAAAAAGGTGGAAGATGCATTGATTTCTTTGCTTTACGGCCAATGCGCTATTTAGTGTAGGGATACCGGCACCGTCCCTCTTACGAACGTCCTTCCAGCTTTGCAGAAAGCTGAAGTGCCTACTAAATCTCCATGAAACGAAACAAAGCGCCTCCTTAATTAGCTCATTTAAGTTCACTTGACGACCCAAAGCCCCGCTGTGCTGAGGTGTGGCCTGCCGCATCCCCGAGCCTCCTTGCGGCCTGCTGACCTGGCTTCAACCCAGCGACCGGGCAGCGCCGAAGGGCGGTTGCCTAAAGTGTCGTTTAACGGGAGGGGGAACGACGTGGTACTGTGCTGTGGAGAGCGTGTAATTGCGTTTAATTTTTAATGGGGACTGAAAGAGGTCTATACGCTACTAGAGGAAAGCAGTGGTGATCTCAGGGCTTTCCGAGGACGTGTGTGAACACTCCTCAGTGAGGTTGGATGCTGGTGTTGCCTGCACTTGGGATTTAATCCGAAAGCCCGTGGCGTTTTGCTCCAACCCCTAGGGCAATTCCATGAGAAACTGAGGCTTTGAATTCCCAAAAAAGCACTGAACTCGTCATCGTGCTGCGCTGGGTGTTGTAACACGAGCAACGCTGCGTCTTCGCCTTACCTTTACATCAGCCTCTTGTTAGCGTAGTCTGCTGTTATCCAACCTGGAGGTGCCCTAGGGAAGTGTGAGGAGTGAAGGAAACCTACTAAATCCTGACTCCGTAAACCGGAGTTGAATCTTGCATTTACAAAGCATGCCGTGAAGGGTTTGATTTCTGCCCGTCATTGTAGCTGTAAGTTTTGAGCAGAAATAGGAGGAAAAATATGACCTAAACTTGATCTTTGTGCAAATATATCCCAGAAGGCCAGTAAAAAAAATCCCAAATTGGTTGTGCTGCAGCTACCTTTGGTTTTCTACATATTTTTCTGACTTTTGGGTCTTCATCCTTTGCCTTGTGAATGCTTGCAGTTG
>NW_010531490.1:101913-106483 GCF_000687285.1 Phaethon lepturus | reverse complement strand
GCTTCCGCATTCCGGCTGGGCAGTTCCGAGTATGTGTTTGGAATAGGAAATATTTTCCCACTTTTAACCCACGCAGTGGGTATCTATCTTTGCCCTTGTGATGGATTTCCCTGTCTTGCTGCTAGACGCTGCTTGTTCCTGATGCCATGTTTTATTTCCAACCCTGAGCTATGTCTGTTAGTTGAATGTGCCTCCCGAGTGCTATAGGGACCACCTTGCAAACCGGTGACCGTAATGTGTATGTGACACTGCAGCAGAGATGAGGAGATGGGTGAAAGCAATGCTATGATACTCAGATTTGATGCTCAAGCCTGAGAAGGTACAAGTGGTTTTTTGAATCGCGCAGTCACAAGGAAAGGCGTCATTTCGGGAGTCACCACAGGCAGCACCTGACTTTCATCTGTCCTCCACCTGGGGCACGTGCCGGTCTCTCCTGAGTGGGCCAATGCACTGAAATCTTTGGGCTCGGTGTAGAAAGATCTGGGCAATGATAAACCAGAAGATCAAACTAGGCGATGCAAGAGTTGTCTTTATAACCGCCAGCGCTTGCAGGAAAGGGTGGTATGTTTGTGGCCTGGAAAGGGGCCAGCGTGAAGCGTCATCAACCTCAGCTCAATTTAACTAAGAGCATTTTTGCTTTTAGCTTGTTTTATCACACCAGACCAGTTACTTTCATGGGATTTGGAGTAAGTGCTGCTGCACTGCATTGGAAGTTTTGACAGTTCTTTTAGTACCCTTTAACAGGCTTAAGAGATAGCCGGCGAGGAACCGGGCTGACATCCTCTGGAGCACAGGGCTTCAAAGCAAACGGATTCCCCCGTCCCTCCTCCCCCCTGCCCCCAAAGTGCAGCGCCTCGATGGCTTTGGAGTTACAGATTTTGCAGCTGCAGCGAGAAAAAAAAAAGTGGTGCAGGTTGTAAGGAAGCAAGAAGCATTTGTCAGATCAGAGCCAAGCGATTTATGAAACAGTGGTAGCAGCGTTAAATTCTCATGCACACATTTCTAGATTATAAAGCTTTTCGGTGGGGGAATAGTTTTTAAAATCCCCACCTTTTCTTCTTCCTGTGTGAGTTGACTCCAATACTGTGCAAGAGAAGCAAATTCCATGCAGAGCTTTTTTCCCTTACTCTAGCATCTCTGCCTTCCCCAAATACATTTGAAAACATGTGTTTTCCCCTCTTTTGCATTTTAATTTTTTAAAATTTAATATAGAAACAACCGTATAGTTTTTATTCTTCATATATTTTTCTAGTATTAACATAAATTAATACCTTACAAAGATTTCTTTCATGCCAGTGGTAGAAAATAAGAGACAACAATTTTGAGCTCAGTTTGTTGGACTTTTATGAATTTCATCTTATGCATTTGTTGGCTGCACTGGAAATCAGGCCTCATTTATGAGCTAAAGGTATGCCATTATTAATGTATACATGTAGACAGAATGAGTTAAAGTACTGGTCACAGCTGTGATTTAAATCAGCAAGCAAATAACTTTAATTTAAATAATCCTTATAAATCTCGGTTTGCTTTGTATAGTTTAGATATTTTCCAAAGGAAAAGTTGAAGTTATTGTTTCACAACAACTAAAATATATTGATTTGCAACTATAAATGGATTTTACACTAAAATTGCGGCGGGTCTAACAATTCAGAGGATATGTAATACATGTTGAAGCCACAGCGTACCTGACCACATATATATTAAAATTTAATGTTATCTATTATGGTATGAAACAAAGCCATTTTTATTATCAAGATTTTTCTGGTAATCTGTATCAAATTGCATGTGCATGGAGTTGGAATACAAAAATTAATTAGAAGACCACGCTATTAAGTTGCCTGTTATTAACTGAATATGCTAGATGCTTCAAGAGCAAGTATATCAAAACTAATCTATTTTTTAAAAACTACTTGATGTATTAAATGATAGGAAAACCATCTTTAGGAACAGAATTAGACAGATTATTTCAGGCCATCTTGTCCTTCAGTTTTGAACTAGTGGGTGAAAACATCTTGTACATGGTTTTTGTTCCTAGACTAAAGAGGGAAACTTGGTCTGCTGCTTTTTTTTTTTTTTTTATTCTCAAGTGGTGTCTTAGCATTAAGTAAATTACTGAACTGAACTAAGCTGAAGGAACTGAGAGGAAGAAGTGCTTTCTGCACCTGCAGAACAAGTTGCAGCTGTCAAGAGCTGGTTTATCACTTCAGCAAATTCTTGTTCCAGGTGCTCAGCAAGTGACTTCCCCGAAGCCTGTTGTTCTACTTTCTTAAAACTTCAATAACAGCATGCACTGCCTATATACTATTTGTGTTTAATTTAAATTATAGAAATAGATTGCTTAATTCTCATGTAAAAGATGTCAAGATTTTAAATACAATGTAAATAGGTTTATTCCTGAAGAAAAACACACTGTATTTAAATTGGATTAAAGCAACAGTACAATCTGAATATACAGAATGATAAAAAGGCATAAAAATCCCCAATAACCCACACATTCCCACACAGTCTCTTTAGAAAAGTGAATGAAGTAACGTTTTTCTTGAAATTATTCTTTAAAATATAGTCCTTTTTTACTTAAATCAATAGAAGGAATATGTGAGTTATTGAAGAATTTTGTATCTATCTCTTTTACTCAGTTTATTAATACATTATTAAAATGTTAATTCAGTTTTTGAAGTACCCAGAGGCCTCTTGGCTATGACATGTAAATAAAATAGAAAAATAAAATTTTAAGATGTTACTATTTTTACTGGAGGGAATTCAGATGACAGTTTGAAGAACATTCCCCTCACTACCTGTGCTGAAAGTGAACCCTAAATTCAGATTTTTCTTTGAACTTTTTTCTGGTAAGAAGTCATGAACTCATCTGACAAAGGCAACATCCAGCAGGGCTCTCTTTAGTGCATACAAGGATATCCCTGGAGGTAACAAGTAAAGGTTCATCTAACCTGGTGCCTGTGTCTAGTAATGACCCAGAGTGGATATTTAGAACACAGTGCAGGAAATTAGATGATCATTCACCTGGTAAACCAGTTTGCGGTAGTCACCAAAGTAGCGAGACCAGATGTGGACATCACTGAACCAGTCCTCTATGAACTTGCCCCTTCGTTTTTTGAACCCACTTCTTCTTTTGGCAGTAAGTTCCCATTCAACTCTGCACACCATTTAGTTAGCTTGTGAGCAAGATGTTTTAAGTGGTGTAAAATACACAACATAAATTTCTTCTTTTTACAATGTCACTGAGAGATTTTTGGATGTCACTGAAGGACTTGCATTACTGTTGAAGGAGATGGTTACTTGCAATCTGAGAATGGCATTTGGCCGGGAAGACGGGTACATATCTACTCTAAGCTTTGGTCACCTTGAAATTGTTTTATAGATGATGCCCTCCTCTGAGCCTGACTGGCAATTTTCCAGCATTGCTGCTGCCTTCAGCAGTGCTAGCTGGCCTGCTGAGCACAGAGCGCGCTTTCAAAAGGACTGAGGGGTGAATTTCCCACTTCTTCATGTATGAAGAATTACGGCAAAGGAACCCTTATTCCCCTGTGCTGTGAAACACACAGACTACAGAGCAGCTCAAAAGCGCAAACTTTTGGACCACAATCTAAAATTTCCTCAAATCTGAACCTTAACCAGAGCTTTTGGTTTAGTTTTACACTCTGTGTGTGGGTCTCTTGCTTCAAGTACTGTCAACACCCAACCCAGTAAGCAAAAGGCAGCGAGGAATTAAGGATCACCCGGCATTTGTAGCACAGTTAGTTGCTTGTATAACATATAATGACTTCCTGAGACCTAGCGAGAGGGCCAAAAGCAGCGACTACGGCTAGGTTCTCTGTAACTCCAGCTGAGTGGAGGAATGCATCCTCCTCCCTCGGTTTGCTGGAGCAAAGAAAGTTTTATCCGTGCAATCTGAACTGCTGGACGAGATAAAACCAAATCAAATGTAGACTCAAAAGTTCTATTTGGTCAGATTTTCCAAAGCACCTAAGGAGCCAACCTGCAGTCCTGGCTCTCTAGCCATCTGATGGGGCACCTCTCTGGGGACAGCCTATTGCCCTTGCAGTGGAGCTGTGGGATCAGCAGCACAGGGGGAATGATGCATACCTAGGTTTTATCTCAGTGTGATGTCAGGAGGGGCCATGATGGTCATTCAGAGGGACTTGGAAGCCCTCCTAGAGCTTCAGTTGTGACCTCCGAGACTCCCACCCTTCATTGAGTTCAAATTAGCCAACTGCTCTGAAACCCCTAGAAGAAATGGGAAAGGAATTAGACAGACAGGTAGGCACCACAGGCAGATAAACATCATTGCAGTGGGAGACCAGCCTGGAGAAGTGGATTTGGGATGTCTTTGACTTAGATGCACAAACTGGTTGTGCATGAGGACTAGCAGGAGTAAATTTAAACAACAACAACAAAAAATTACCAGCTAATATAAGAGTGGAAGGTGGGACCAATTATCTTTGTACCAAAAATTCCTGGTACTTACAGGAAAAGACTCACAGCTTTGTACAAAGGAAGGTCAGCCTCAGAAAAAGGGTGTATATTTTGTTAAAGAATCACTATTCTTCCT
>NW_010531490.1:58271-101882 GCF_000687285.1 Phaethon lepturus | reverse complement strand
AAGGTAGCATATATTTTTCCAAAGGGACCAATAATTTGCCTTTGCACTTATATACCAATGAACATTGGGGATAGCTATGGAATGGAGGTTGGTGTTGGCCAGCCCAAGTCTGAAGACCATTTTTTTTAGCAGCTAAGGAAAATAAGTTTTACAGCCCAGAAACAACTCAACAGTTCCTTCCCTGAAGCATAAAATATTCACAGAAATCAGTGGGGGTTCTGGCTGAGAAGGGATCAGAATTCCTGGTTGAACTTGTAGCCCCATACAACGCTCTGGCGTGTAATATGCTGCAGATCTGTGCTTGGGCAGGAAGAAACTTCATGGTTCACATACATACAGATCTGGAACCACGGAGGGTGGGATGTGATGGTCAGTACAGACCAACGTTGTTGCACTTGGTCTGGATGTGCATTCCCATGCTGCTTCCCCATAGATACACCCACCATACCCATTGGAGAGTGCTGACTCCTGGAAGAGCTGAGAGGTGGCTTATAGACTCAGAAATTATTTACCACCCATGCCTGCTCATGGAAGGACACCCGGATTTCAGGTGCAGCCACGGGAGGTCACACACAGACCCCAAAGAGCCTAAAGAGCAGCTCTGTCCACAACCTGCACATGGAGGGGATGGAGTCCAACCCACGTGCTGCTCTTGGCATCGAGCCTGCTTATGGGGAGTGGCGAGAACTACGTCCACATTTAATAACAGACAACCATTGCAAGGCAGTTAACATCGATTCGGAAAGGCGAAAGACAACTAAAGAAAAGACAGACTGACAGAGAGCCCTGAGGGGGCTCACTGGGGCTTACGGAGAGGAATTGCCCCAGCTTTTAGCCGGGTGGAGGGAGTTTCATGGCAGCAAAAGGCGCCATGTGAACGCCTGCGCGGCGCACGCTGTAGGATGCAAGGATGTGGCTGGGTTCCAAAAGGAGTTTGCTTTGTGGCTGTCAATACAGTCCCTTGATTCATGGCTGGTTTTGTTTCTCTCTCGACTTGTTGTTTGAAACACATGTGCAAACTGGCCAGAGTTTTGCTTCTCGTACTGTTCAAGGATGATCAGAACACAAAGTGCTGTCTCATGAGTTTTTGTCGACCTGATTCCCTTCCAGAAATTTGCTCACATCTGATTTTGTTTCCTCTGCCCACTCTCTGTAGACAACCGAGTTTCCAGTGTCATTTGCCTCCTACGCACACTCATTAACCCATTTCCCTCCACCTCTGATCCTACAATGCCCATTTCATCCAATTAATGGTAGGAAATAAGTGGGGGTTTTATGACAAGGGTGTGAAGTTCCGTCTGACACTTTGCATCTTTCTAAAGAACAATGCTCTCTTAATAATTATGTTCAAATGACCATTAAGTTGGTGCTGCCACAGTTCTCCCTTCAGTTTTAATGAATATAATAAACAGGAATGAACCTCTGCTATCTGCAGCTGCTGCCATTGTCTGTGAACCGCACGTTGCTTCGGAGAAGTTTATTTTAGCTTTAAACCTTTTTCAAACAATGTGCAAGAGAGTGAAAAAATAAAAAAGTTGGTGCTTTCTTGTCAGCTCTCGCCTTTCCCAGATGTTTTTGGCATGAGAAATACTATAGTACAATTAAAAAGAAGCCTCATTTACAGAAGTATTTGGGAAGCAGGACCCCAGTAAAGTCCCAGGGGTCTGAGTGTGCTCAGAAAATCATCAGTGCTGGGGTGCAAAGTCTCTCCCTGATTGTACAGCCACACAAATCCCAGCTTTGTCAGTGGTAGAGTATCGGCGTAACCGAGTGCAGGTTTTTCAGTCCTGTTCAGACGAGGAGAAAATCCTGGCCTGACAATCTCCTTGTTTGGGGGAAATCTCTTAAGCTTTTTAAAAATGTCAGTCTATCCCAGTAATGCTTTGCACCTAGGGCTCTTCAAGCGGGGTTGTCAGAGCATTTTATAATAATTTCCAGCACTAGGAACAGACCTGCATGAAAACGAGACAAAGACCCCGAGAGTCATGGTACATGGTCCTTGCTCTGAGTGCTACCATTTAACTGACAGAGCGTTGCAGATGGACAAGTATTTACACTCATCTCATCAGAACTGAGTTCTTTGTGTATTTTGACCTTTGAATTTTTTATTCGATATTCAGATAGAACCAGTACTGCATATACTAGCTTTAGTGATGATAGCCAAGTTAAATTGCTCTTCCCTAAATATTTTGTTTCAGATGTAGGTATCTGTGGGAGTCTTGAAAAGTTCTGAACACTGGAAACATTTAGCTTAACATTATTATTATTATTATTTACATACAGCTTTTGCAGCATTGTGATTAAGGTTGTGTCAGCAAGTAACATTTAAAAGCCAAGTTTAGGGACTTATAACTCGTTGAATAAATTCACCTGGGGCTAAAAGTTGGCTTTTCAAGCAGTTCTGTGGGAGTTAGCCAATATATTTGAATTTCTTGGCTTCTCTTGGCTTTGAGTCACGATGTTACTGAAACATGAGTTTCTTATTTTCTCTGTTTAAAAACTGATCTGTTGTCTTCCCACCCATAATATAAGGTAGCCCCAATTGTTAATGCTTGACCTAAAAATAGTTATATGTTTTATTCAGGGGCAGAAAATTGGTCAATGGAAGCCAGAATAACTAAGTAACCAAACCCACATTGTGCACTGTTATTTAGTTTTATTTCTCATGAAGATTGTGGATACATCTCTCTGCTGTGACAATTTGTAATACCATGCCCACAGGGCTGTTCATGAGCATTGTAAGGTGTTTTGAGGGTTTATTAACTCCCTGAAGCAACAGTATACATGCATAGTGTTATTTGTCTCGTACATGCATGACAGATAAAAATCCAAATGGTTTCATCTCCAGATGAAAATGTTAGGTGATGACTTGGCTACTAGTTGGTTGATTTGCACAGTTGGTGGTTTGGGTTTTTTTTTCCCCACTTTTATGTCCAAAGGGATGAAAACACTGTGAAGTATCTTTCCTCTGAGGCTTTTCAAGGGTTAAATTAAGGCTTGCAACAGTCCTGGGAGGCAGAATTTCAAATCACCTATTTTTATGAAACATATGCTGGAATTATACCGTGAGTAGGTAGCTGTGTTTGCTGTAGCACTATGTACATTATTACAGGGCTGTACATACAGTTATCTTAAATTACTACTGTGGCGTTGTCCTTTGGAAACCTCACACCTTTTTTTGTTTAGCACTAACATGAAAGCAGGTTCTGAATGGGGATATATGATGTTACTTATTTTCCCTTCATGGAGTTGTTTGAAATATCTTTGGGTTTTGATGAGGAGGTGTTCAGAGGAGGATTCAGTCCTGTTGTGGTTACCATAAAATTTCAGGTTCACCCGAAAAAACCCTTCAGCAGCTTCTGCCAGCATCTTGCCGTTCTTTTTCTTGCAGCTCTCAGACTCACCTCCAGCCCCACTATGTCAGTAAGCCTGGGATTGAATGGTCTCCTCTTCAGGAAACCATCAGCTCTGTGCTCAGGAAACTGAGGACGCATTGTCCGACAGCTGCACTTCCATAGGATCCCGTGGAAGCAGCTTTCGGGTTGTGTTGGCTCTGTGGCTGGCAACGATTAGTCTGAGGACGCCTACTCCTATGTAGCATGGACCAAGCTTTTTATTGGCCCAAAGTGTAAGTCTGGCATTGGGAAGAAGTCTCTTGAGGTGAGAGCTTGTCTTTTGGGAACAGGACTTTTGTGAGAACCAGCAGTGATGGGAACGAGGTGCAGATGACATGGCCAGAGGGGGATGAGGAAGGCTGCACTTCTGAAGAGGAGGGTGCCGGGGAAGTTGCTGCAGAAGGAGGTGCTCACAGATGCCTGCAGAAAAGGCTGCAGAAATTCTAGCCAGTAACAAGACAGCTTGGATGAGGCTTCAGCAATTTTTAAGCCCCAGAGGGAACTCTTACTGCTGCTTTTAGTTTTTTACTTAAATAAAAATATATCTTAGGGAGTAACAGCCTTTTAGTTCTAGAGTTACCTATGTTATCAAGCCCTAACACACTAGAAATGATACCTGTCCTGCCTTCCCCGACCCCGTTTGCTGATGCTGTTGGCAGACATACCCCCCAGTCCTCTCTTCCCAAGCTGAAGAACACCAGTTCCTTCCCTTCTGTCTTTCACTCCACCTTGTTGCCCTTTCTTTATATCTGCATGTCTGTTCACTTGCTCTCTCCCTCCCGCAGCTCCCGCCACATGTGGAGCAAGGGTTGGAGAGATGTTACCTTTCCAAAGTAATTCGTGACCCTGTTTTGGTTGTTCTGCTGGAGGTTTCACATAACACCACTTCTTGCCATTGAGGTAATTGGCCAGTTTAAATTGGCTTAGCTCATTAACATGGTTAGCATAGCACAGCTTAATGTCGCTCACTGTTCTGCAAAGTTTCAGGTTACCATAACCGTTGCCGCCGTTTCGCAAGCCCCAGAAGTGTTCACGATTTAACGGGAACGCGTTCCCAGGGGAGGCTGGAGATACGTGGAGGTTGCAAGGCAGCACGTGGTGTTTGTGGAAAGAAGGGAACATCAAACACATGGAGATTGCCACCATAGCTTCTTTGTTCTCTGACACCACGGGGGAGGAAGGGCTGCCTCTCAGAGAGCCAGGAAAGACAAAATTGTTGAGTGACCCGGTTGGCTCATGCCCGTCACATTCAGCCAGGCCACCACGGCTCTCACCCCGGCTCCGGGGACGGATGTGCAGGTGGCCCAGACATTGGTTCAGGGGGCTGAGGGGGACCAGCTGAGGAAGCTGATGAAAACTCAACTTCACCATGTGCTGCTTTGGTGAAACATTTACCCATGGCTGTTTCCTGGGATTTTAAGAGAAGGCGGGCAGCAGTATTTGGTACCCACTAATTAGATGCAGTTTGAACTGTGTTGTGGTAAT
Source organism: Phaethon lepturus (assembly GCF_000687285.1). Classification (NCBI taxonomy): domain Eukaryota; kingdom Metazoa; phylum Chordata; class Aves; order Phaethontiformes; family Phaethontidae; genus Phaethon; species Phaethon lepturus. The sequence goes on along the minus strand of NW_010531490.1, from coordinate 97,002 downwards.
GTAGTGAAAATCTGGCCCCTGCTGTGACATCTGCAGCCAGACAAATGACACCACCCTGCCTCTGGTCAAAGCCTATGTTTTCAATTCAGCAAATAACAGTTAAAACACTGTAAGGACTTCTTCAGAAAAACAGAGCACTATGAAAGACCAGTTCCTATTATTTTCCATAAAGTGTTAAGCAGGGCTGAAAAAGGCATACTTTTTTTTTTCAGAAAGGTGATTTATGGACAGTCAATATTGTTTGAGATTTTGTGTATATTATTTTTTGAGAAAAAGGCTATTACTATTCTGTTGAGTAGTTCCATGATTAAAAAGGGAGAAGAAGCTTCCTTGGAGAAATTAGAAGATCTGAAGATGTGGGAGTCATTTGCTTTGGGGCATGTGAGGTCTTCTTCCTAATGTTCATGTTACTTAATTAAAAAGCCAGCATAAGCCTTGCATGTAATTCACTAAGATGTTAGAAAAATCTAACCGAGGCTCACAAGTCGATTTTTTTTTTTCCAAGAAGAAACAGTGCCATCTCCAAAAGCACAGTTAGAGGCTCTCAGATTCCTACACTCTCAAAAGGGAAGGCAGATGCCCAAAAGAGGAGATAGCTCATGAATATTGCAACAATGCCAGAGGTAGCGGCAAGACCCTTCCCACCACCCAAGCTTAGATGAATCCTTCTGTGAGGGTGTAGGACTAAAAAACAGGTGAGGATGTCAAAAGGATTGGCTGAGAAAGGTAATGCAACTAAATGGATGCCATGCCACATAGTGAAATCATACATTTGGTAAATGGGAGATCTACAAATAGTTCTTTAAAGCCTGAAGAATTATTAAAAGAGAGCTTAGTGCCTGGTTACGTGATCCTTCAGGAGCTCCAGCTGCTCAATACCTTGTTTTGGAGCACAGAACCAGAGGCAGTACATTTTGCAGAGGTGCTTTCACCCTCTTTGCGAACACATTACTGGAGGGCACTGCAGAAGGTCGCCAGCGTACTGCCAGGACAGCGTGCGCTGGAAGTTTCCGTATGAGGCTGCTACCACCGCAAGAAGACGCTCAGTCTGTTGGCTCAGAGCGTAAGTGCCTCCCGGTTTCATCTCTGGAGGTCTGCGGTCCTCAGTGTGCTGGCAAGGTGGCAGCTGCCGCAGAACACCCGTCGCGCGGTCCTGTAACGGGCGGACCGCTTTTCCTAGCCTAGGGATTAATAATAACCCCTCTCTGCCACGCGGAGTATGGCGTGGGGCAGAGCAGTTGTGCTGTCTCGCTACCATGGAGCACGTTCAAGCATTGTTCGGCGCCGAAAGCTGCCTCCAGTTAACCCAGCTGCGCCTCCTTATTAGGAGCAGAGATGGGGCTGCCATTCGCCGCGATGCGAACCACGGCGCTCCCACCTCCCACCGCCCGTAGCATTTGCTGTGTCCTAGCCCCCTCGGCCCCGCGGCCAACTGGGCTCCCCTTCAACAAGATTTAACCTCCTCCAGCCTAGATCGGCAGTGAGGTTTAGTTTCCTGAAGGTGGAAAGAACAACTAGGATTAAGCGGTCTTTAGCCAAAGCCTGTTGACACCAAGGGGTCTAGGTGCCAGCTGGCGCAGAGCTTTTGTAAAGACCGAGTCTGTTGAAGCCAACGGGACTCGAACACCAGAATAGAAGAGTAAAGCACCTCCTTGGGTGCGGTCGCCTATTTACACTGCAGGTTGCCACATCTTTTTGAAGCCCGACCCTATGTGTCTGAGGGATGTCATTCATGATGCCTATCTGACTCAGCAGAAGCGGCTGGAGAGCAGCACCGACTGGCAAAGCTGGGCACTGTCACCCCGTCAGCCATTCAGGCTAAACCCAACCTAGACCAAGCACCAGCACCACCAGCTCCCTGCCCCTGTGTTAGTGTGACGTGAGCTCCAGGGTGGCTGAACACCCTGGGCTGAGCAAGGGCTGGCCGTATGGCATGCACACTGGTGCTGCTCCAGAGCTGCAGACGTCGACTCAGGGGCCGTGCAGACAGCTGGTTGTGCTAAATTAGCCCCACAGAAATTAGCGAAGTTTATGAGTCAAAGCTGGAAGGTCCTTTTGCAAACGAGACCTCAGCTTCTACAGTATTCAGCGGCTTTTGTAACGTTAAACTGAGGCCGCTTGGCCGGGTCTCGCAAAAGGGGCCTTACTGCCCTTGGACACGTTCTAGCCTCCTCCCGGAGCACGGCAAGCAGGGACGGCTCCCCGTCACAGCGAGCACCGACCTCCCTCCCTGGAAAACTCATCTGAGAGCGAGCGAAGTACCGCTGGCGGGCACTGCCGGGAACGGCTCTCAGCTGGGCACCTCCGCCAGCCGTTCGGCGGGGGCCCGCGCGCCTCGCGGGGGGCCCCCCCCCCCAGCCGTTCGGCGGGTCCCGTTAGAGGAAATAAACCTTAGCAGCTGCTTTCAACCTGCGGGTTCCTTACCTAGAAGGGTCCTGCCACGCGAGCGTAAAGCACTGCTCGTGGCCAGAGCCTGGCTTTGTCTTCTGCGAGCAGCGCGCGAAGTCCCTGGGAAGAGGCTGTCAGCCCCGCGGAGGTCCTCGGGAGTTCAGCGTCCAGGCAGGGCTCAGCGTCCACCTCTACAGCGAGAAGCTGGAAAGCACATGAAACCAAATTACTCAGATTTTCCCATCTGTGCACATGTGCTTAGCTGGTGTTAAATTATCAGTGTAAAGGCCTAGTAGCTTCGTAATGTACACACAGAAAGATTCCCACAGATTTTTCCTTTCTTTCTTTTTTTTTTTTTTATTGAAGCCAGCTGAGTAAATTCATAGGAAGTTGTAACAGGACAAGTGAAATGTATATCCACATTCCCTGGGAATCCAAATGCCTTTAACACATACTGTATTTCATGTGAAATTTATTTTAGAAGACACCAGAACAACATAACTTTTTCATCGCTGTTTTTTAAAGCTATCACTTCTGAATAAAATAAGGTGACAAGAAGAAAAAGAAAATGTGAAAATCCCAGAACTTGATACCCCCCTTCCACACTTTAAGAGAAGATATTAACTTCTCCATTTTTCTGGGTCACTTTCAAACTTATTACTAATTACAGAATAACTTTAAAATGCAGCCCCAATTTAAACTACTGTGAGCAAGAAGCAGCTGGAATGACTTAATTTACTTTGGAGTTGGGTGCTGTCATGTGCTTATTCTCTATTTTGTCTCAGAAGTTGTTGCAATCCCATTTTGTTTAAATAAAAACTATTTCCCTCTGTGGCAGGAAAGCGCTGTCTGGGCATCGCATGAGCAGGGATGGTTCGAGGGGCTGGGGGAGCTACCTGATAACCTGCAGGATGGTCAAGCTGTTGAGCAGCAACATCCACGCTGATCATGGGCTTAGCGGACCTGCGGTTGGTCCCAGCAGCCGTGTTGATTTGTGTAGTCGTGCTGAGGAGCAGCCTGGTAGTCGGCAGCGGCTTGCCAGTCCCGGCGTTCGCGAGGCGATGGGACCGTGGCATCCTTCGCCCAATTTCTACCCTGGCTCTGCTGCCTTTTGTGCTAGCCTCGTAAAAATCTGGGAGCCAGACCTCCAGCTTGTTCGAGTCAGGGACTGATTTATGCTATCTGAGGGATCTGAAGGTCTCTGCAGTCAGTTGCTCATTTGTAAAATAAACTGAGCCGAGCTTAATGAGATTTTGTGAGATGACTTTGGAGAGCCCTGCATCGGGCGCAGCAACACCTACCCCGCAGCAGTGAGGACTGATGCTGTCTGTGCTGCCTGCAGCCAGGCAGGCGGCCCCTGTGATGCAGAGATGGGACAGTGGTCACAGATCGGAGGAGGAACTGCAAAAAACAGCATAGAATCATAGAATGCTTTGTGTTGGAAGGGACCTTTCAAGGTCATCTAGTCCAACCCCCCTGCAATGACCAGGGACATCTTCAACTAGATCAGGTTGCTCAGAGCCCCATTGAACCTGACCCAGAATGTTTCCAGGGATGGGACATCCGCCACCTCTCTGGACAACCTGAGCCAGTGGTTCACTACTCTCATTGTCAAAGATTTCTTCCTTAGATCTAGTTTAAATCTGCCCTCTTTTAGTTTATATCCATTACCCCTTGTCCTATCAAAACAGGCCCTGCTAAAAAGTTTGGCCCCATCTCCTTGGGGCTGGCACTGCCTGCTCATAAAGTTTGTGATGGGCACGATCCTTCTCCTGTTGAAGTCAATGTGATGTCCTACACCACGATATGAGTCTGGGTTTTCCAGAAACAAACAGTTTGTCCATTCATTCTGATATTAAATGATTTGTTACTCAACTACGTGATAGCTGCATGATAACTCTAGATGCCACTAAATACTGCAGGAGCTGCTTCTGCAAAATTTTGCCCATGAGTCAGTGTGCTGCTGAGCTGCGAGGAATTCCTTGTCTGAGTAAGGTCTGCAGGACTGGGCTCCAGGTGTTTTGTAAGGTGGCACATTAACAAAAGTGCACATACAACATAGGGACGTCACCCACTTTGTGCAGACAGCTAGACCTGCTCTTGCTGGGCTCCCAACCCCTTCCTCTGTTGAACTGGAGCAGGAGTGAACTTTAGCAGAGCTGAGTTCAGGCTTTGAGCCCTGGAGCTTCTCAGCAAACATAGCTTTAGTAGGTGTGTTTAGCAAACACGGATCCGACCCCTTCTCCCACACCTTGTCCTTCATCAATGCTATTGCTTAATGTGAAGCCTGATTTTGAAATCACCCCTGACTTCTAAATGAGCTCAGTCCCAGCATGCTGGCCATCACATAGATTCCCTGCTGCCTTCTGAAAAGAAATCAAGACATTTAAATGAAGGGGCGGAACAAGGCAATGATATTAAGGCTTTAACTTCTAAAATAACTGTTGCTTTGCAGTAGTTGAGGTTCGTTTTTGGAGACTAAGGTATCTTATGATTGCAGTAAGAGTCCAAGTTGCCAGGAGGATCTGCCCCACAGATTTGTCTTCTCGTGTTGTGTGGCTCTGAGTTTCCTCAAGGGCTGGGGGAATTGGTTCTCCAGCTCCCACATCGGCTCCCACGCTTCGGTCTTTGAGCAGAGCACGGGGTTTCCCTGCACAGCCACGTTCATGGCCATGCATGGAATAAGTCTTTGCTGTTCATTTTGTGATAAATTTGGCTCTCTTGGGCAACTTGTAGTGGTCGTTGGCACTGGCTGCGTGCCTTGTGTAAGGAAAGGGTGAGCATGTGAACCAGGAGCAAGGCCTTCACTAGTCTGATTTTCCGGCAGTACCACTCACCTCTTCTCTTTGGCTTTACCCTCTTTCCACAACGACTCTTCTTCCCACACTCTCTCCTGGTTGGTTTTTCTGCACTACATTCCCTGCTCCGGGAGCCGAGCAGGACTTTCATCTTGGGTGAGGGAGCTCGGCACTGGGCTGGGTCAGAAGAAAATGCAGGAAATGGTGCTTTGCTGCTGGAATTCACTGACTCAGGGAATCTAAGCAGCCTTGTGGAGAAGCTTTGATTTCGGTACTGTTTTGCTGGAGTGTGGTGGACTCCCTGCCTTCTCCCCTTTCATTCACCCACTTCGCCAGCATCCTGGATGGAGCCAGCTCTCCCGGGCTATCTGAGGCCACGAAGCCTGGCCAGCCCCACAGCTCAGCTCCAGTCCTTCTCCGGGAGTGTTTTGAAAAGTGTAGGCTTTCCTTCCAAATCCCTCGCAAAAGTCCAATTTCCAAAGAGCAAAATCCTCCCCGAGGCTGCCCAGCTCCTCTCCACACCGCGCAGGATGGGGCCTTTCCTCTCTGATGTGTGGGCTGAGTCCAGCTTTCAGAGGCTTCATGTCCCGGAGGGGCATAGGTTTGGCAGGACTCGGTCGCTGCTCGGCGCCGCCGGCTCTCACGCAGCCGTCGTGACAGCCCTAATCGTGTTGACAGTCTGACGGGGGGGCTGGACCTCCCGAAACGGGGACAACTGCAGGTACAGGCAGGCGATGCTGCCTCTTTCCTTCCCCCGCGTCATCTCTTGCTGATTCCTCATCCCCCCTCGCAAACACCACTCCAGAGGCATTTCTGCTCTCCTCATGGAAACGTTGGTGGCCGCAGCCTCTCCCCGTTGGAAAAGAGAAAAGTTTGGGGGCGAGAGACATTTCCCCCTCCTGTCCTCTGCAAGGGAGCCCTGGCCCTGGGGAGAAGTCCCTCTCCCCTCCCTGAGCAAGGGGAGATGATCTGGTCCTTTCAGGCAACAGTAAAAAATGGGCCAAATGACCTCAGACTTGGGGGTGGTTGCTTTTTGTGTGTTTTTTTTTTTTAAGGAGGTCACCCACCACCCCTGTGTCTGAGTGTGCATCCCTGGGAGAAACCATCTGGGGCAGCTGTTATCCCACCAAATAGAGGAACCTGGTCATGCACACCCAAGGAACAACGTACCGTGTTTGTTTTTAGAGATTTGCTTTTTATGCAGTACTTTCTTCCCTTTGTCAAATGCTAGGAACCGAGAAGGTCACAGGGCTGATTATATTCGCTATATTCAGGCAGCATTCAGGCTTCCCAGCAGAGCTCTGTCAGTGTAGTTCAGGCCTGACCATAACTCCCCTGAGCTAAATCTGTCATTTACGCTTAGTTTTCTATCCATGAAAAATATTTACTGGGGCTTGAGTTAAAGTTGCCAGATAAAGCCTTTGTTTCGCCCAATAGTCTGGTAGTTAAGGGAGCTTTCTAGGAGGCAAACAGAGGTATTCATCCTAATGCACTCATGGCATTCAATAAAATAAAACCTCTCCCAATACTGCAGAGGAGCTGAAATCCTCAGGTGCTCCCTGTCTCGCTTAATAACATCATCACTGAGTTTTGTTGGCTTGTCGTCTTCTTGAAGTGAAACATGCCAAAATACTAATGACAAGGGATTTTTAAAGAGTCGGTGGTTTGTTGTGCTGCAAATGGACGAGTGTGGAAGACGACAGCTTCGGAAAGCTCAGACAGATCACCAACCTCCCTCCAAGTTTTAGCTGAGACCTTGTAAAAATGGACTGTCAAGGTTATCAGCATGTGGACAATAAACAGTTCAGGAATGCAAGGTTTTGCAGGGAAGATACAGCTTTAAAATATTTGCTGGGAAGACCTTGGAGGAGGTTAGGTTTGAAACCTTCCAAAGATAAGCAGCCATAGCAATATTTATTATTTACATGTAGCTACCATTTCTCTTTCTTTCACAAGGGAGGAATCACTTTGCAAGAATTTGGAATAAAAACTCATATATAGATGGCTCTGATTAGGGACTCACAGAAAATGCTGCACATTTAAGGTTGCTGCCTAAATCTGATCTAAACCAAGGTAGTCCAGTGGGTTTGTTTCTCTAAGGCCGTTAATAGTCTCCGGTGAATATTGCTGGGATGGTAAGTTTTTGCCACCTCAGCCATCCACCCCACCGCCCTGGGGAGGTTGTCCTCCCCGGGAGCCCAGTCTGCAGAAGGGAGCACCTACTGCCTCCAGTGCCCCGGGGAGGGTGAGCTCAGCCCGCGATACCAGACTATGGGGTGGGTAGCCAAGGCACCGACCCACGATCCCATCCATTGACTGGTGCAGGGAAGGGATGGGGTGCCAGCAAGACTCTTCTCTTGCACCACCCCAGCAAGACTCACCAGAGCCCATCTGCCAAAGCCCTCAGTGCCCGAGGTTCACAGCACAAAAAGGATTACGGAGATTTCTAGCTTGAAACAATTTCATTTCAACTCTTGTAAACCTACACTTTGTATGTCAAAATTCCTTTAAGAACATATAGGGATTTGGGGGTGTTTTTTCTCATTTCTATCTTTTGCCTTCTGACATGTTTGTTCTGAGATCACCTTCTAGGCATCTTCTATTAAAATATATGTGACAAGCACCAGATCCACTTTCACGCAGCTGTGCAGTATGTTATTTTTCATGCTAATGCACTGTTACAATTCTACTGAGCGCAGTTATCTAGAGATCAAATTTGCCACATGTGCGCTGTGTTTTTTGGCTACCAGGTCAAGAGCAACAGGGAGAAGGAAGCGACACTTGCATGCTAACTGCTTGTGTTGTCTTCGTGAAACATGGGCTTCATTTTCAGGCAGCCAGAACTTTTGCTTTGCCCCACCTGCCCTCTTGGTTTTTTGTTTTTCTGTCAGCACAACTGACTGCTTCATCGAGATTTAAGACCAAACCAACTGTTATTACATGAGACAGAGTCACTGTCTGCCACCAGGAGATGATTTAATGTTATGTGATACACAACCTTACTCTATGCCCCCCTACTGCTTTCCACACAAAAATCATTCTCCAACTTGCTTTGCTGTCAGGTTTCACCTAGGAGAAAATTTGAGTCACTGACTACAGCAATGACAGCAACCAGAAGTGATGATTAAAGACCTCCTTGTCATCATTGTGCCAGAGAGTCGTGTGGGAAACAGGCTTGCAGAGACACACTCAAACCTTATTTACCCCAAGCCCAGCGGCTGAATTCTGCCTTAGATAAGATGCAGGCAACACACATCAGGACTGCATGCAGAAGTTGCTAAAATAGCCCCAAATCTCAAGCTACGCTATTGAAACAAGGAGGAAATACTGGCCTTGGTGAAATACCAGATGTCAGTATGGTCAGAGTCCCACTTCCAAATTGCTTCTAGAAATGCAGAGGAAGCTTTTAGGGTTGCAAAAAGGACTCAAAGCAACAACAGACAAGCAATGCAGCCTACCACTCAGATGCCAAATCCCTCTTACAGCCACTGATTTCTTTCCTGCTGTCTGAGCTAAGACCTGCCACCATGTCTGGTGTCCTTTCTCCGTAGCAGGCTCCTCAGCTCATCTAAATATGAACCAAAGCTGGACTCCCTTGGAGTGAGAGGTTTGAAGTCTTGTTCACCGATTTCGGCCTATGAAGAGGAACCTTTTCTCCCTAGCACCTGCCCCATTGCCTTCTTCAGGGAAAAGGGCACCTGCAAATTGTCTCCACCTTCTGGGAAGAGATTTATCTTTTATGGCTTCTACCACTTTGTTACTTCTTCAGGTATCAGGAGACACCTTGCCTCTTTTCCTTTCCTCATTTTCTCATGGTCTGAGATTGATACACCAAGGCAGTGGAAACTATTTCCCAGACTTTTTATGACTTCTGGATTGCTGAGTGTACGAGAAGATACCTTTTAAGTTTACACTTGATAAAAAAGCATGTCTCATTCATAAGTTAATTATTCGAGAATGTCACAATAATAAACTTTGACTTCTTAACCTTTTCCAGAAGTGATGCCAAGACCAAATCCTGAGGCTGCTTTCTAGCTACTGATTAGTAGCTAGAAATCTGACCTTTTCTGTCTATGTAGAAAACAGAGGCGGTTATGCAGTTCTCCATGCTGTTAAGAGTCAGCTTGATTACAGCTCCATCTTTCTTTCCAAGTTACATTAGCCCTTGGGTGTCTCGGTCTGTCTCCCTTTTTTCTTTTGAAGAAAGACATGGACCTGAGCTAGACTTTGAAAACTTCAAAACGTCACGACTGCTCGCAAATTAGTTAGGCTCCATCTTTGCCTCCACTCACTTCTTACCAGTGGCGTGCTCATTGCTGTCACGTCTGATCACCTTGGAGTAGTGTGTTGCGCAAAGGGGACTGTCCCTTGGTCACACGCCGTTTGTTCTGCCAGCCTCTTCCCGGAGAAGTGTCAGTGGTTGAGAGCTCGGAAGGGGGTTTAATTACATGTTTGTTAAATGTGCATGCCAACACGTACATTAAACATCCTTCCAAGATTAGGTTGAAGAATGGCATCCTGCCCGTGGAGCAGACGGTGGTGAGGTCTGTGACACTCAGTAATTGCTGGGAGGGTTTGCACCACCCTCTGGACTGGACCTGGAGTATGTGCTGTCTCCTGCTCAGATGAGCTTGTGTAAGGAGCTCTGTCCTGGAGAGGAATAAAGTCGTCAGAAGGACTCAGTTTCCCCCGAAGACCTGCACTCTACACAAAGCTGCTCTGCGGTGCAGAGCTGGCAGCAGCGACTACACCAAAGAGCTTTGTTTTTCACGTTGTGCTCTAATGATTACTCAGGCTCAAAATTATGTGTCCTTCAGGAGTGATGGGGTTTGGGACTGTCAGCCAAAATTTGTTTTGATGAGTGATGTTGTTTTCAGCCCAGTTTAGCTAATGCCAGTGAGGATGTTCCAAAAATTGTTGTGTTTGTCATGTACGTTTTACAGCTTAAAGGTGATCTCCTCATGCTATTATCCCCCTGCCACTGTTGCAAAAATACTGTCTTGTTTTAAGGTGTTCAGAATCATCTGCATAGCACTGAGCTGATGACAGCTTCGTATTTGTCTCTGGAGGTTGCCTGGAAATTAACCCCTCCGTGTCTAGCTGGCAGCGTGCCCTGTCAAAGCCTCTCCGGGGAGGTGGGGAGGTGGTACAGCGGGGCTTGGTGGGCCTGTGCCCAGCAGGCTGAGAGATCAGGGCTCTCTTGCCCCACATCACCCGTAGGCTGAGGTTTGTAAAAATCAAGGTGCTGACAGACGAAACCCTGATGAAGTTCGCTGCAAAAATTAAAGCATCTCCCACTTGCAGCTCTGCTGACTCCTGTCCCGGGATTACCAGCCCCGGCTCGGTGCCGGCAGGACGGAGCCTCTGCGGTGTGCACCGTTCCGCGGCTTTCATCTGTCCTTTGGGCTGAACACCCCTCCGTGGTCCTGTCTGCCGGCTTTGTGGTGGGGACGGTAGTTTGTGGCTGAGGAAAAAGAAGAGCTGGTGGCAACGTCTTGAAACTCCTGCTACCGTGTGCTGAGCGGCTGTGACTCAAAGCCTCTTGGCTCTGAAATGGCACCAAATTGCACCTCAGCGAGCCGCGGGAGCTCGCAGAGCGCTGAGCTGCCACCCCGGCACCCGTGGAAGCTTGTGGGGTTAGCATTTATCTGCACTGAAGCAGAAGAGAAGGGAGGCCGGTTTCTAAGCGCCGCAAATGTGAAATTACTCACCAATTTTCAGAATGTAATTACTTCCCAGTTAATCAACTGCCTTGAAAAGGCTCTGTCTACTTTTTACAGCCATAACTAGTGAAGTCACTTTTGTGTTACCAACATTTTATTGATCCTTAATACGTTTAGATTGTGAGTAAACCCTCAGATGCTCTGTAAAATGACTGCAGTTTATGGCATACCTTTGGAATTCAGACCCACACCAGTTTTGCGCTATAGGTATGATGGATTAATCACCATTTTATTCTGCGTATAAGCAAAAAGAGTTTCAAGTCAGTTCTGTGCTGCAGAGGAAGTCAGTGGAGCGTTCCCTGTACTGTGAGTAATGAATCTTGGCTGGGATGAGCATTTTGGAGCCACAGTTCTGTGAAAATTCAAATCCCTGAAGGAAGTACAGTAGCATGGAGGCCCGCGAATAGCGGATTACAATAATCCCGCCAGGAAGTGGTAATGGCATGTATAAATATTTGCCTTAGCTGATTGCAAATTATGTCCTCCTAAAAAGATCTTTGTCACTGTCGGTAGCCATCAGCATCTTCTAAATGCTTTACCAGCCGTGGTGTCATTCACAGCGAGGACTCAATCTCTACCAAGCGGGACCAAGGCGTCTGAATGGGAGCGGATTGCTTTTTCCTATCCTACCCATTTTTTTTATCCTACCCATTAAAAACAAGCCAAAAGCCTGTGATGTCAATCTGGAGTATTTTCCTGAGCAACACAGGGCGTGCAAACCATGGAGTGAAATTGTGGCCATGTAGGAGTCTGCATCTAACCAGAAGCTGAAATGAGATCGGATTCATGTGCAAAGCGGGGCGGATTTTGTTGCCCCATGCACTACCACTCCATTTTTTAACAGCCTCGGCTCTGCAGAGCCCGGGCTGAAGGAGGGGACGGCTCCGATGCGCGGGAACAACCCGTCCCAGCAAACAGCGCTTGCAATTTCCCAATCCGAGTCCTGTCAAGCCAGGCTAACTCACAGCCTTTTACATCTCGCAAATTCCAAGAGGGATTAAGTCTTCATTGTCAGTCTGGTGAAGCAAGTTGAAACTCAGCTGAAGTTTTAAAGAAAAAAAGAAAGATCCAGCAGTCTTCAACAGAGGCAGCAGACTAGGAGAGAATGGGATTTAGAACAGAAGCACAGCCAGAAATCAATGGAGCTTTTATGGCATCCCTCCTCATTTATCTATAAATCCCATTCTTTCAGCTATTTAGGCCTTATCTGCACACAGAAGCTGAATTAGGTTTATTTTGTAAACCAATTTAGGAAAGCTAGTGCAAAAACCCCTGTACAGATACCCGTATTTCGGTTTAAGAGTGGCTGCAGAGGTTAAGCTGGCACCTGAAACAAAACCTCAGTTAAAGTGGTACTGCCTGGGCTTATCTGCATGGAAGACAGAGTGAAATAACTGAAATGTGAATTTAAAGTGTTTGAGGTAAAACCTATTAAACCCCTGGGTGGATGCTTTTATTCAGACATAAAGGAGCCTTTAGTTTGCTTGATTCATTCCTAAAGCAAATTACAGTTACTTTATTTCTGAATGAAACCTTCCATATAAGGATTTAATGTGCTTTAACTAATCTACTTTAAATTCACATCTGTAATTTGGCTTAGTTTCCTGTGTATACAAACCCTTTGTGCGTAGTCCAGGTCTGATTTGCTGGAGGAGGAAGAGGAAGGCAGAAAGATTTCCTCACTAAACTATGTGATAATTACGTATAAATTTCTCAGTAAAATGAAATAAAAGGCCCAGATGGCTCCAAAGCAGCCGTCAGCCGGGTTCTCACAACCCTATCAGTTTATACCGTTTGCAGATCGATCCCTTTGCCTGTGGTTTGCATTGCTATTTTCACATTATTCCCTGCTGGGGATGGGTTCCAAGTATCAAAGAAGCATTTCTGTTGTTCAGAGCATCGAAAAAAGCATTTTTTGTCTTCTCCCTCATTCAAGCTCTCGTACCTGAGAGCAGCTTTGCTCGCGAGGTAGCAACTTGTAACCTGTCTCGTGTTCCTTTATTTCTCCCTCCTGCAGCTCAGCAGGAGCGGCGCAGCGTCCCTGCTCGGAGCTCTTAATGCTCGCACGCCGCTCTTCTGCTCGGCGAACTTTCGCTTTCACCAAGTTCTCAATGACAGGATGTGGTTTGCTGTCTGAATGTAAATGAGAGAGAAGGATCTGGCTCAGTAGGTTTTCAATTCGCTTCTAAAATACTCCAGGGTCTTTGTCTGCATAGTTTATCTGGCTTTTTTTTTTTTTCTTTGCTGCTGTCATTTGCTAGTGCTGTGGTGACGATCGAACGCCCATCAGAACATTTCCTACTGCCTAGAAATTAACCTGCTAATTCAGGGGAACGTTCATTTACCGAAACATCCTCTCCGTGACAGCTATTATTGGAGATATTACAGGAAAAGTTGCAAACAAACAAACCGAATAATGTTCAGGGTAGACCGCTATGAGTGAGCTTGCCAAAAGGTACGTTGTGTTGAATGCTTTAACATGTACCTACATTTATTCGCATCGTGGTGTCGCAGCAGAATTAAGCCACTGAATCAATTGCTATAGAAGGTGCCACATGCAGAGATACAAGACTCCGATTCTGTTCTTCTTTACAATTCAGAGGAACGAGAATTAAAAGATAAGAAATGAAAACTGGTGTGAGAGGGGAATCAGGGCAGCATTTGGTATTCTTGTCCTCGGTGACAGGCATCAAACTTGTTTGAAGACCACGAATGAAAACTGACGCTCATATTCCCGACTTCTTTTCCCTCTTGTGGGCTGGCCGGGTGGAAGGCAGCCAGTGGCTGGAATTACACACTTGCATTTGTCTCCAAATTATCAGCACAAGAATGGACATAATTTTAAAATCTCCAAATGATGTAAAAATAGCTGTGTTTGGGTTTTTTACCCCCTGTCTCCTTCTGTGTTTCCTTTTCTCCATCTCAGGTTTTCATGCTATACTGTCTCTGTGGTACTCTGAGCACATTAAGCAATGGCAATAGCCCGTATCATAGATGACTATCTTCCTTCTTGAGCAATTAATTATTTCAGAGTTTTTACATTTTTTGAGATGTGATTGCAGCTGGTGCTGCACCCTAATCATGCAAAAGAGCAAAGGGACAAAGTGTTGGTCTTCAGAGGTTCCAGAGAGTGCATTCCGTAGACTTGGTCAGTCGCACATCACGTCCTCTATCTGGCATAGATGGGTCTTACCTTTACCATGGACATCTGCATCATCCATATTGACTACTGCTTAGTGATCTTTCTGGTTTTCTGATCCATGTCCATTGAGCACCTTGACCTTAGGGGCTGAGCCTGTGGTGTTGACTTGCTGGTCTCTGTAAAAGCTTAAAACATTTCTTTTTTTTTTTATCATTCCCGACTCCCTTTTGGACGTGCTGTGCCCACATGGCACCTCTGACAACTTACTGCAATAGCAAATGTACTCACTCCCCTAAAGTTTTTCAAATAGACATACTGTAAAGGCAGTCTTAATTTGACTTCCAGGGTACTGTAAATGGATGCTACAGAAGTGTGAGTCTAATCTCCATAGTGATCTGCACAAGCCTACGGGGGAGGTGGATCTGGGCTCTTTCAAAGACTACAATAAAATTGCCATGTAACGTGGCAAGATACTTTGCTAAGAAAGGCTGCTGTTCGGGGAGCACAGCAACGTATACGTACACATTGGGAGAATCCATCAAATCAAAGTTTATGTCCAAACCTTTGAAATGCAGGCATTGCCCCGGGGAAGAGCAGTGATAAAAGGTGTGTATGACCTACAACGAAGTCCACAGCAGGAGCATGCCCATTTATGTCACCGTCTGTCCTGGTCCGAACAGGTCATCTAGACATCTCCTTCCCACTGCCAGCCCGTGGCATGTCCCTCACCAAGCATCTGGCCAGATGCCATGTTTCACCTCTGGAAGAATGGGGGAAACCCTTGTTCCCCGCTTTCCAATTCACTCGTGTGGAGAGCGGGGGCTGAGATATGGGATCTGTGAGGCGGATTTCGTCTTCAGAGAGAACTTTTCCAGTTCCCGTGGTCTGCCCGGACCCAGGGAGGGGGGAACTCCCATTGAGATCAGGGGAGGGATCAAAGAGTGGAGGTTTGCCCTAGAGGAGCCGTGGGGCAGCCCTGCCGTGGGTTATTTAACACCTGCACATTCCCATAGCTGGCAATCAAAGGCTGCATGTCCCGGAGCTGAAAATGTCTATTTTTTTGTTGCCAAACTTGTAAGTTCAAATAGAAAGGGGGGGGGTGTGTGTGTTGGTTTTTCTCAGATTTTTCTGTAGATAACTTTTCTGTTTGTCTCAGTCACATGGATCATGACCTTTTCAGCCTCTAATTAAATTCAAGCAATACAAAATATATAGGGCAGGATTTACAGATGGTGTAAGTCAGAATAAACCCACAGAGACAAGGATCAGGTCCATCACACTTTTGAAAAGTCAGATGCTTTCTTATCAGGAAATAAAACTTACAAGGTCCTGATTCACCATTCCCCTAGTTTTAAGCCAGTACATTTACACTGAAATCAGTTATAACTAAATCACTACACTGTCATGAAGTGACAGGGGTATAAAACAGTTTTCTTCCACATTGTCCTGTCTAATGATATCTTGGGCACTGTGGTTTGAGCCAAAAAAAGCACTCTTTTCATATGATCTTTAGTCGATGCAAGTTTTCAACGTCCTAGTCTTCATATTGCAATATTTTAATCATTGTTTACTTTATTTAATTGCTGTTTTCCTTGCTAAGTCTATATATACATCTTTCCTTTCTACTTCAAGGCTTTTGGGATTTTTCCAATCAATCTAGTATCAAAGAACATTTACAGTCTTGTATTTAAACGTCTTATGCTTGTAAACCAAAGCCTGTGCAGCCCCAAGGCCAAGGCTTTGGCTGTGCGTTGTAGCTGATTTTTTTAATGTATATGCTAATCTTTTAGGAGAAAGGTCTTTTGCAGAAGTGAAAATCTTATCAGAAAGTTTGATATTTACATTTTCTGATTTGGATGAAAAGATAAAAAGTGAAAAATCTGAAGTTGATAAATGAAATTTCTTCATTTTCTATTTTTTCCCTTTCTTTTTTCCTCTTTGTTCTTTTTTTTTTCCATGTTGTCTCTGTGAAGGGGATGTGAGAAGAAACTTGTGAAGACCAAAAGCTTTTCCATTTCATGTTGAAAAAACAAGAGCTTTGTTATTCTACTGAACATGAGAACATTTCGGAGAGAATAGTCTTTTGGAAGCTATATATGTGTGTGTGTGAGTGTGTGGAATATCATGGAGGTGACACACCCCCAGACTCCCGAGGCACTTCAGTATTTTTCAGTCTTTCTGTGATATTTTGCAGGATGTCTTTTGTTTGAAGAACTCAAGTCACTTGCCATGAAGGTGATCTTTGAGACTATCTGTTGGGGAAGCACAGCACTCATTAAAGCCCATGAAGTAAGACAGAGAGGGGTAGCATCACTGAGGTGCTTGCATGAGTAGAAATGCAAGTGATCAGGCTATTAGCAAGGATTAGCAACTAGTGTGGTGGGACAGAAGGGCTCTGTAGGTGCCAAGGACCCTTGGTCTACACCTATATGTGCTATGGGATGTTTTGCTTTGGACTACGTCTTATGCAGTCGCAGGGGCTAAACCATGGCCTTCCATGCTGGGAAGGCAGAGAAGGGCTGAGGGATCTCCCGACCCACCCGCATCCCCCACTGAGCCCCCCGCTGCCTGCTGGGGAAGAACTCCCCCTCCCAGTGCCCACACGGACACTGCCCAGCAGCCTCACTTCTTGCAGATGTCGTAGTTGTGCCTAAAATTGCAGCGGGGAGTGATGGACAGCTTTCAGGAGAAGCAGAGCTTGGAGTCAGTTTTGGCTGTACTGTAGCACTGAGCAGAGCTTGGAAAGATGGGGTCGGAAATCTCTTGATAGTAAACTTTCTCATGAGATTTTTGGCAACCTTTGTGTCTTGTTCCAGCTGGAAATGCTGTTGAGAACATCTTTTCTTGGGGTGTTTTGTCACTCCCAATTTCAGACAGCAAGTGGGAAAACATTTATTCTAACAGAGAGGTTAAAAAATGGTCCAGTAAACTGAATTCTGGAACAAAAGGGAATTTGAGAGGCTTTTGTTCTGTTTAGACTCTTTCACCAAATAATGCTACAGAAAGTCATCTGAAAGTTACGGAAATAAGAGATGAAGAAAGCAGTCCAGCCCATTGGGACATCTAACTAATCTCCTTGATGGTTCAGAGTTATTCCTTGTAGTACACTGTTCTGTATTTTGTCAATCTACTTTTAAACAACCCAAGCAACAAGCCTTCCACTTCTTCCCAGAGACACAACAATAAAAGCCAGTAGATCTCAGAGTCAGGAATCTTTTTGCTGATATCCAGAACATTATTTTTTTCCTTTTTTACTTAGCACTTGGCCTCATGAACAGGTTATCCCAGCTGAGCTCAGCTCTGGTGGTATCTGTGTGTGCCCTCTCTTAGCATGCAACAAATGCAGCTTAGCTCTAAGCTATTTCAGGGCCGTTGAGGGCAAATGAGCTTTGGAGCAAAAAGTGCGCAGGTAGAGAGTTACGGTGGCTCTGCTGACACATGCTAACTCGCCAAGTGGTGTATGCCTTACATGTGTCCAAGTTTTTAAATCCATCCCTGATGTTCCCTGGCTTAAAATGCCTCTGTAAAGAATAACTCTGCTCCCAAGGCATTTATATTAGCCGGGCACTTTAATTCAGCTATATATATATATATAGTTATAGTTATAGGTATAGGTATAGGTATAGTTATAACGGCTCAAGCAGTTAATAACTCTTAATTCTTTCTCATACATTGGTCCTTCCATCTGCCCCATCTCTTTTGCTGCTGCGGTCCGAATTCCCTGCAGCTTCCCTGCTCCCCGGCATCGGGGCCCGCAGCACACTGCTCCTCATGCTGACATCACAGTGTTTATGAGCAGGAGTTTAATTTTGGGTATGAGCATAGCTTTGAGCGACCCGAACGGTCCACTTCCTATACGTCTACTACTGATTCCTCTAAGGGCAACTATTAATTTCTAGACTAATATATTGTGCATTGTTCTCCTAAAGTTTTCCCCTACCCTTTTAACAGCAACCCTTTTCAGAAAGATACGCATCTAGAGCTCTGTTGTGGCATCTCAGTTATCTACAGATCACATATGGTCAATGAGAAGCTCTCCTCTTTGCCCTGCCAACTCTGTGAGCCTAACCTGGGATCTCACAACGAAACTGGGATCTCTTTTTGGTTACACGTCATTCCGAGGAATCCTGTTTCAGCCTGAACTCTATTGTCAATACAATTAAGGTGAATTTGAGCTGGCGTGTAAAGTTTTCAAAAGCGCTTACATGACCTTAGAGGCTGGGGCTTATTTTCAAAAGGGAATTGGTGCACTCGGGAACCTAAGCGAATTGATTCCCTATTAAATTGGTGCTCCCTTATGACTTAAATGCTTTTCAAAAAGGGAAGTTGAGTTTCCTCAGGCATTTCAGGCATTTCTGACAAGACTCCTAATGTTATTTAGGCACAATCATATCAGTCCTCAGCTAGCACAGAAGAAATGGGAAAGTACCGACTTTAATTTTTCAACTAAAATTTGAGTTTAGGGGTGTAATGCTCAGAAAACTTATGCTGGAAACTAAAAAAGTTTGATCCTGAATGTAGTGAGAATAAACGTGAAAGGCTTAAGTTCTGTCTTAAATATAGGCTCACTCTAAGTGACTGAGACACACTGTGGTGGCTGCTGTAAATCCCCACTCAGGGACACTCCCTGTATCTGCAGGAAGCAACGGGACACAGTAACAAATAGGACGTTCAGTTGTATTATAGGACATTTATTTGAGGCTCTGCCATTTTTGCTGGATACTTGCCTTTGCTGTAATGGTCTGCTCCTCTTTGTGGTTCCTAATGTGTTATCATAAATATTTATAGTAAATATGAAATCTTTAAAATATGCAAAAAATACAGCATAGACATGACATTACAATATTGCATATAGCTGTACTGATTTACTCCTGTTTGTCTTGAGTTTTGCCTGAGAATACTACTAAATGCCCTGAACCTGAGGTCAAGAGAGTTTTCTACTCTGAAGTTTTATACTAGGTCAACTAAATGGACTCTGTTCATCAATCAAAACGCAATTGTTCATCATTTGCTGTTTCTCAGTCAGATTCACTGTGGTTCTTCGTTGCTTATATTCTCTCATCAGAGAACGTTGCTCGCAAATAGCTACTGAAATGCACAAAAGGTACATTTAGAAACAACCTTTAGCCCAGCTGGGCAAATTTATCTCCCACAGAACACCAGTAATTCCCTTGGAGTTAGAACAGAGTTTGTCAGTGCTGTGTATAATTGTCGCGGAGTGAGATTCACATCTGAAGTCAAAGTGCACATTTTCCTACGCTATTAGAGAAAAGAGTCAAGCCTGTTAGTGACCCGGTCTTACATTGGAGAAAGATATGAAGAACTACCTCACTTTAAACAGATTTATTTTTTCATTTAGTTTCAAGGTTTTAATTACACTCCCACCTCCGTATCAGTTCACACCTATGGAGAGAAAGTAGCAGAGGTTCGGGAGAGTAAGCACTGCCATACTTTTGTAGGCAAACAATCAGTTCATTGAACTTACAGTTCGAGAGAAGAAATTTATTTTCAGATTTCTCCCTCTGCATGCCTAAATTGCTTAAATTTGCTTCTGATGCTTAAATTTGCTTCTGATCTTACGGGGCCCTGATTTCGCTGTGGTTAGGCGGTTCCTAAAGCTGGCACGACTGCAAGAGCAGAAGCAGCGTGGCTGACGGCGGTGGGTCACCGCAGTCTGGGTGAGGGCAGGACGGGGTCTGTTGGCTGCGATGGGATTGCATCAGGCATAAGCCAGGCAGGAGCTTGTCCCCAGATCTTTCAGGTTTATATATTTTTAATCCATGTGGTTAGATGGCACTGGGATGCCAGCCCCTCGGCTGTGATATAGAGATAATTTGATTTTTCAGCGATGTACATATTTCACGGTGGTTCTCAGTGTGTTTTTGTAATTAGGCATATTTAGCTGTGCCTTGTTTTACTGCTGTAGGAAGAATCTCATTTGTCAGCAGTTTTAAGCTTTGCCAAATAAAGGCTTATTGGCAAACTGCATTGAGCACTCTGATAATAACCCAACTTTAGAAAACACACACCCTGCTGTGTTGTATTCAAGCCATGGTGCTGTTGAAATTAAAAGGGGAGACAATGCCTGCTTTCAAAAACTGGAGGTTCTTTGTATTCTAATAAAAGCCTAAATTAATGTTTTAAAAGGTTATTGCTATTTTTTACCAGCTAGCTGGCACTGTGTATAAATCTTATTTAGGCAAGGTCCTACATTATTTTACTGGTTTTAACACGTCAGCCAGTATCATACTGCCATGGATAATCAGTTCCTGAAATTCATTAGTCCAACCCATTAAATCCCCTTTGCTTGGCTTTAACAGGGGTGTATTTTTGTGTATTTGGAAATCTAATATATGATGTACATTCTGACAACACGGGCAGGGACCACAAATATTTCTTACATAACCTAAAGGACATATGTTTGGCTTATGGCAAAAATAACCTCATCATTCCTGTGTTTCAGGTTGAGGTGTCCATGTGAGGTCCTTTTATAAGAGCGAAGTAATAGGAACTATGTATAATTTAATCTTGTTGGCTTTTAATACATTTCCTTCAGCTTTTAAAGAGTGCTCTAGGAAATGGAAAAACACAGAGTCAGCTATGAAATTCTATGACACTGATGCAGGCAGGCTATAAAATATTCTTTGCATCTTAATTGCATTTTATATAGCCGTATAACCTTGTGTAATTCTTAACTCTATAAACCCTAGCTTTGCATCCCGCTCCGGCAGCTCGGCGAGCGCGGCAGAGGAATGTTTCCCACAGCTCATTGTTCAGTTCGGTCGTGTGGGCAGAGCACAAACCTCAGGACAGTGCAGGGAACTCGCACTGAACTCTGCAAACTGCTTTTTGCAGACAAAGGATTCTCCTCGTCCCCACGGATGAACCTGATCTCGCACGACCGCATCAGTATCCGAGCTCTCTCCAAAACCGGTCATGATTTGACAGCCAGGCGGGTGACGGAGCCTGTTTTATGTTTATGCTTTACTTAAGGGTTTGGAAGGACAGTTTGGGGGAGAAGAAAAGGAAGCTTTATTGGTGTATAACTGTTAGAACAAAGCAGGGCATGACAGAAGCTAAATACCTATCAGGTGAGAAATCAAGCCAAAGCTAGAATCATCTTTCAGGCACCACCAACCGTGTGAAACATTGACATAATGCAAGCGTGCCTGCAGTGATGCTGCACCCAGCAACGCAAGAGATGCACTCACCAGTACGTTCTGCCCTCTGATCACCCTCTTCCAGTGAGAGCCGCATCCCCAGCCAGTGCCACGCTCGCAGCCTTGCGCTGGCTTCCCCACCGTAAAACAGAGGCTGAGAAAAGGAGACCCGAAAGCAGAGAAGGGAAACTGTGGTTTAGAAGTGAGGAAAACAGTGGGAGGATCATAAAGTGATGATGGATGTGATCTGTTCGACTCTGTAGCTTATTTCTAATAATAGAAGGTTTTGAGAATAGATAGACAGAGACATAACAGGATCCAGTGGCTGAAAACCGAAGCTGGATAAATTTAGATTAGAAATAATGCTCTGTCTACACTGCAGATTGCAGCACAGTGTTGAGATGCGTGAACGTTAAATGAGCTAATTCAGAGAGCAAAAGCCATCCAACAGCAGCAGCAGGGAGATCCCTATTTCACTCAGTAGAATAAAAGATCCTGCCCAGAGGTCTGTGCTGCCGCAGCCCAGCCATTCCCAGCTGTCCAGCGAGCAACCATCACCGGAGACCTAGAAAACAAAATACTCAACTACTAAAAATACTCTAATAGTTTATAAAAAACATTGGTCTTGTAAACCAAGGAATGAAGACTACAACTCTTCTTAGAGTTTTAACCTCACCGAATATCCCAGTGCTTGACCTGGGATCTGCAGTGGAGGCACAGCCCATGTCAGAAGTCCTCAAGAGCGAGTATAGCTAATATTGCAGCATCTCACCGAGGAACGTTGAAAGTAGTGAGTGGCATGCTGTGTCTCACTTTGCACATAGGTGTAGACAGATTTTACATTAAAGTCCCCTTCTGGCTCTAGGAATTCTGCGTGGCTGCATAGAGTGGATGTTGTTGAGGACCTGTTGAGTAGTACTCAAGGAGGTCAAGCTACTTGCATAGTTGAAAGTTTCTGTTAAACCAGCTGAAACTCAGAATTTCCATGTCATGGTGAATTTTGATATTTAACATTTGGCTTCGTTTTACTTTGGAAGATTTTTTTTCATTTCTTGTAGCACTTAAATTCTGTAATTCTTTTTTTTCTTTGGAAATACTTTCCACAAAATATATTGGTTTTGACAGGTCAGCATTTCTGCAATGGAAAATCCTTTTTGACTGAAAATTTCCAATTCCCCATCACATAGTTTCAGTCGAACCTCACGGGTTAATCTCTATGAAGTTCCACAGGACCACCCTCTGCAGGAGGGACTTTTACAGTCCCTTTTAGAGAACAAAAATAGAGAGGAACTGACTTTGGCCCAAAGGGATTAATTGATACCCTTATTTCATTAGGTTATTTAAAGCAAAGATCTCATTAAACTTTCATTGGAATAATGTTAGACAAAGTCTGTAAGCTGCAGCTGTTGGGAAGAAGTGAGAGGTCAGCAAATTACCAGATAATAACAAAAAATTGTATTAAAAGTCTGAGAGAGGGAGAATGGAGGGACAACAAAAGCACAGACGGGAGATCTGGGACCTTTCAATTCTCTGTTTTTGTGTTTGTTGGATATGTGGGCACTGATGGGCCATTTGCTCCATGTAAAATCTGTTGAGCTAAGGAGGCTTTCAGAAGCTGAGGAGACCTCATAAGCCTGCAGTGTCAAAATAAGACTAGGCTGTTCTTGTGGTTCATCACTGAAGCTGTTTGGCTCTGGCCTAATTAGCTGCTGTGTCAGGGATGATTCATGTTCTCTTAGTTCATCCTGTTGAAACCATCCCATTGTGCAGCACTAATGGATTAGTCTTGGCACCCCCAAAGTGACCGCGGGCACGTTGAAGTGAGACCAGGACAGCATGGCAGCACAGGGGAAAGAGCAGCGTAAACCTGAACTCCACATGCCTTGCCTCACTTGCAGCCTTTATGTTTTTGAAGCTGGTTTTTGGTATTCATTTTGTATTAGACATCTGGAAATTCAATTAGAAATAATTTACATTGGTTTAGCCTGAGGAAGGGGTGCATGACGGTTACTGCGTGGTTGGTTTTGGTTAGTTTTGGCCTAATTTCTGTGCTGTTTGGACCTGTGTAAAGCAGTATTTGGATTGAGGGGGTCACACTCCATACAAACAGCCTTCGGGGCTCACCGTCGCCATGAGATGACAGGTCCACAGTGCAGCTCCTTTGCACGCGAGGGAACGCACAGTGCACTGGAGCCATAGGGCACGTCGGCCGGGGTGCGTTGCCAGCAGTTAGGATGCCTGAGTTCCCATCACAGTCCTGTGGCTCCGTCCCTTTCCTTCCCCGTGTCCGCCTTCCCCTCCTCATCCTTCTCTGTCGTGGTCTGAGCTGTGCTCAGCCTATCTCAGAGGGTCAGCGAAGCCCTGGGCCCACCTGCCCGGGGCCAAGGCACCCAAATGCATCCACGCGTGGGACTGGCTGCTGGTCTTTCCCCTACAACACCCTGTTCCCAGAGGCCTTACCCAAATGTAACTGGGGACAGCTTGCGTTTGTGAGGATTCAGGGAAAAGAAAGGTTCAAAACGCTGCCCTGTTTCAGCATCATCTGCCAGCACTGCTTGCAGGGGGCAAAGTGAAGTAGCTTACCATCAAACAAACTATTTGCTAGAAAAATCAGATCTGAAGCCCTAAGAATTAAAGCTGAATTGGTTGTTCTTCCTTTCCGGGACAGGAATGCTAATGGTGTCATACTTCGATGCCACTAAATGGACTTAACGCTTGTCTGCTGCAGCCAGGGAGGGCTCTGCTGCTTCCCCTTCCCCTGCCTGTGCCCCCCGCCGCTCCTTCTGCTGGCACTGACAACTTTCTGCCCCCACCAGCAAACCTGTTCAGAAAGCTAAATCAGCAGAAAACTAACCCTACAGGAATGAGCAGAGAGCCGTCAGCTGGCTCAGATCTCCAACCCAGCTCATCTGAGGCCAGAAAAATGCCAGTGCACAAGGAAGAGTGGGAGGAGAGGAGCAGGACCATTTTCGGTGGCGACTATCATTTAAATCAGAATAGTTTCCCTATAGAGCCACAACCTAAGACTTGAAACTGCCAAGATAGATGGGTACCCTGCTCTTACTAAGCCTGGCAGGCTGTCTGTCAGTTCCCACCCTAACAGCTTAGACATCCTACATCCTCTTCCACAAGCCCCTCGCCTGCAAGCCCCTGCAGCCGCCGGCACACCAGCAGATCCAGCTCGCAAGAATTCTTGGCTGGGGGAATATTCCTATTTCAACTTGCTTTTTTGTATACTTACATCGCATTGCAAATGCTGATTGTGTTTTTCCCTGGAGATTATAAATCCTAACAAAGTACACTGAAATCATCGAGCTCGTTCAGTTAGCAGTTCCCGGCCAAAAGAATTTTGTTTTTTTCTGTAAGTGAGGTTACAATTGGCGCTTGAAATTTGGCAACTGCTGAAGACCTGTGTAGTATCACTGAAAAAGGAATAAAGTAGTCGTCAAGAAAAGGCAGGGAAATCTGAGCTATATCAACCAACACCTCTTCCGCAGCCTGCACGTACACAGAGCTCAGACTCTCGATTAGGTTAACACAACCCCAGTAACTGTGCTCTTCTGGTGACCAGTGGTAACTGTCCATGTGCACACTCTCAGTTCCTGACAGATACATGGAAGTGGGACTTAGCATAACCCTCAGTCACTGAAGTAAAATTTAGTTTACAACTACTTCAATTATATCCCATTTACTAGGGGCTATGAACACGTGTCCACACACACAGACACACACCTGCGGAGTTGCCATGACTGAGCTGACACATGCCAAAACGTCAAGCTGCAGGAACTGAATTATGAGTCTGAACTCACATGGATATATTCTACTGGAGGAGAACCACCGTATCTGTACTGGGTCTAACAAAATTGAAGGAACTGCTCCTGAGTTGAATTTTGGTATCTCAGTCTGTTTCTTTTATGAAAGAGAAGGGTGATGACTGACCTTGTATGTCTTGTGTGTTGCTGCATGAGGTACCACAGATGAGTAGAAAGCCCTGCAGCCACACGGACAGGACTAGAATGGGCTTTAATGGCTGGAAGCTGAATTCAGACAAATCAGTCTACAGGTAGAGTGTGATGTATATGTATATATATATTGATCTTTATGAATCTACCAGTGAACTTGTATCAACAGAGGGTCAAATTCTTAGTTGAATTATAATGAAGTGCAATTCCATTAATTTCAGCTGCTCCCTGACATATCTGCATCTCTCTCACAGCTGTTAACATCCTGGTTCTTCAGGAACAGACTTGCTTACCCTATTGCCTTTGAAAAACAATCCCTGACCTTGATGTTAGCTCTGTTTCACCTAGAGTGAAGCAGTGGGACTTGCAGGCTAGCATACAGTGTGTTCCCAGAAATGCATACGCGTGGTGAATATGTGTGTGTAAGGCTCATGGAGCTCACTGGAAAACCTTTCGTCTACCAGCCCATCACGTATGATCAATACTTGCTTCTCTTGTAGGTTTTTACATTATGCAAGGTGTTAGTACAAGATATCTTTAGTACGTTTGAATAAATAGAGCTTATTTCTATCTTCAGGGTTTGGGTTTTTCCTCAGAAGATTTGTACACGGGACGTGAGATAGTCCGGCAGGAGAAGTCAGAATGCCTTTGTCCAAAGTTCCTTTGTGTTTGCTTCTCTAGTGGTTGCACAGCCAGAGCCATCATCTGGACGAGGCACATGCACAGACCTTCAATTTCCATGTAGATGGTGAATTGGCAGTTCTTTAAGGCCAAGAGGGTGTTGTGGGACCGGTGCCCTCTGTGGGGCTGCTCCAGTCCTGGTCCCCTCTGCACCGCGCTGCAGGGCTGCAGAGGGCACTGCCCGCAGTGGAGAAGGCAACCAAAGGGCAGTTCTGACGTTTCCCTCTGCTGCTTTTTTCCTTGATGGGGAAAGCAGAGCATTCATGAGTCAGGTCTTCAGTGTTGCCAACCTCAGCACTCATAAATCATTAATTGGGCACGCAAAATCATGTCATTTGGGGCTGTTGTGTTTTTAAACTCTGTATCTTTTGCCTCCTAGGCTGTAGGAGCTTTGGGTGCCTTTCTTTCGTAGTTCCATGTTCAGCAACATTCTCAGCTGGACTGTATCTTCAAATGGAAGGCAGCAAATTGAGATATATAAGTAGGCTGAAGTTTGGGATTTCTTCAGCCACAGTTTGATCTCCTGGCTATTTTTCTGCTCCCAAGCCTGGCTTATGAAATGTTTGGGTTTATAACCAACCTATAGACATTATAAAAAGTCATCCTGAGCAGTGTTTATGTCCTTTCTTGTTTCTTACAGTCAGTCAGTCAGAATTTCAAATGCACCAAAAAAACCTACTCATTGTGCTCTTAAATAGCATTAGAATTGCCATTTTGCCATTTTGCTATTATGAAACATTGGACTCCAGCAATGTAATGCCCATTAGATCATCCAGTTCAGCTCCGATCCATGTCAGATTGTTCTCTACAAATATTTTCCTCGTACGAGGTCTTGCATTCAGTTTACTACGTCGTAGACTTTCCACTGCTTCCCTTGGAAAAGAGTGGATCAAGAATACTAGGAAACATCAAATCACATTGAATATGTCATTCCAGACTGTAAACAAACAAAGCTAAAAATAAGTTGAGGACCATGTACAGTGGAAAACTTCCACTTCCAAAACAACTACCAAACAGCTCTTCTAACAGAGCCCTTGCATATCCTTGTACAGTTGTAGGTTTTTCTTTGTCTGAGATTTTTATTGAAAATATAAGGCGAGGAAGAACCTGCTAGAAGCTCAGAATAGTGGTTTCTCTTGGAGAGATAGAAAATGAAGCAGACTTGTAGTTCTGCTGCTTGTTTACATGTCATCCTCCCTTATTGGCAAATAATTATAAGCAGAATCAAATGATAGATATCTGCTGTGCTGAATTCCACTGCTCTGATTTAGTTACACTAAGCATGGAGGTTTTGAGTCTGATTTTTAAAACTGTCAGGCGCCAAATGGCATGCTTCACATTAGCCCGCAATTCTGTACCTAATTTGCATTCAGTTATGCAAATTAAACATTTGACTTGAGTAATCACACACAAATCAGCATGTCTGATCATTTGCACACATGCTTATTCACTTCATTTGCTCAGATAAAATATATACTCAAACTCAGTAGACAGCTTAGTTCCTAACCATTTTAGTAACCAGCTTCAGTATTTCTGAGGCTGATAATATTGTTTCTTAATAGGGCAGCTGCAAGCAGTTAATAATATAGGCATCCTCTAATAAAATTCCCCTTGTGCATTTTTGCATGCCTTTAGAATCTGCTAGTGATGGACATAAGGTTGCCTGAATGCGTGCGGAGTCAAATGCATGGAAGTTTGCTAAAGCTGACCTTCAGTTGAATTGTTGGCTGTTGGTATGCTGAAAGCAAGTAGGAAAAAAAAACCCTGAGGACTAGTTAAGAATGCTTGTAGAACATAACCTGGTTTGGACAGCTTAAGCAAAAAGTGCAACTACACATATGCTAGTTAGAAATGTGCAAATTTAGCATTTTCCTGCAGTAAAATAAGCAAAAAGCAAAATTACTTCTGTACCTAAATATTCATTCTGTCAGTAGCATTCCTCTGTTCCAGGAGGTTGCAATAATATGGATTGCTATCTGATGAAAGAAGATCAGCTTTTGGAAGAAATGTGAAATTATTCAGCAAGTGAAGCAGAAAGTGGGGGTTCAAAATATTTCAAATACATTCAGTTCTTCAGGGAAAAGCGGCTGTTGGCACTGGCACAGAAAACTGCCTTGGTACACTAATGCTCAACAAATATCTTGTCTATGAAAAATGCATTTGATAAGCAGGGTCTTTCGAAATTAAGATGGTTTTATTATTTCTTTGTGTGCAAAATTGGAACGTAACCAGTTCCTGTAAATTAGATAAATAAGCAGTTTAGGAATTAATCCTAAAAAAAGATCCAAAGAAAATACTACTATTCTCCTGAGGTCGCCACAGGGCATACTGCAGCTGCCCACTCAGGTGGTGCAGTACCGAAGCTGCCTGCCTGCATGGTGGACTCTGAAGGACTACGAAGGCTGTTTGCTGTAGGTGGACCATGTCTTGGATTATGTACAAAACCGTGCAGGTAGATGAGGAAGGCTGGAACATATTAACTGAAAGGTGCTCTGGACTGAGCTGAATTACAGAAAGTTGAAGTCCCTCCTAAGCTGTAACAGTGCTGGGATCTCTGCTTCTCTGTATACCCTGGGATGCTTTGCGGCACATTCATAAGCCT
This sequence comes from Phaethon lepturus, assembly GCF_000687285.1. Taxonomy (NCBI): domain Eukaryota; kingdom Metazoa; phylum Chordata; class Aves; order Phaethontiformes; family Phaethontidae; genus Phaethon; species Phaethon lepturus. Next base: position 68,546 of record NW_010531490.1, on the reverse strand, counting down.
TTGGTAGCCAAGGAAATGGGCTCTCAGGAGCATCGGCTGTTGATTTCAGGCACCATCTTTAGAAAAACTATCTGCATCCCTCTTGGTCAGGTACATTAAGTCCACAGTGGTCAAGATGGCCTGACTCTGGCCAAAATAACCCATGGTCAGGAGACAAGCTGCTGAGGTCTATGTCAGGCATCTTCACTCACAAATGGACTCTTGCCGGTCCAAGGCGGTCATGGCAGTGACAGACAGCCCAGGAAACAGTGCTATCTCCCCAGCACCCATCCACACCATGCCACACACCCACATGGAGAGTCTGAGGCTGCAGTAGTCTAAATGAATATTTAGAAGGCCTCATATGATAAAAACCATAGTGTATGAAGCATACCTGCAAGGCGGTTTTCACTGGCAGCAGCCACACGGGCCCTGAGCGTTGCTTGACTTCGAGGAGGCTGTGAGGCTGCCCGGCGAGAGGCATGGCCCGCGACCTCAGACTAAACAGCCCCTTCACAAACAATGCGGGTGAGAGATAAGTTTTGCTTTGTTTTGGCCCCCACATTAATTGCTATTAAAAATAGAGCCCTCAGCAGCAACAGGGAGCAAAACAACTGCGGCATTGTTAGCTTTATCAGGAGAAACAGGGAGCGCGAAGGATGAAAACATGAGGTTGGCGGCGGGACCAGGTCTACAAAAATGATGTCAGGTCCCAGGACTGGGTCGGGCCAGACCACCCGTCCCCTGCTGGGTCAATCTACGTGCTCATTTTTAGTGCAGAACAACAATATGTTTTCATCCATGCTTTGCATTTAACCTGTCAGTATTTAGTGTCTGGAGATGACAAACCTGTTCTTAGATCATCTGTTCCCTGCTTCTAGTTCAGGATTACACAACTACAACTAAATCATTTGGTGTTCTCAAAACTTAAGCACTGGAAGTATAATCTCAGCCCCACCGGGATTTCCAATAACAACATGTCCATCAGTTTCACCCAAGGGAAAGAACATTCCAGCTTATTCTGAAAGTCATGGCTGAGTTGATCTCTAAAAGGTGAAGACTACAGCACCGTGGGTTCAGCCTCGGACTTGTGTAAGGAGATGCTTCTGACAGACCAACACTTAAGTTTTCTAGCAGTTTGTTTCAATGTTATGATGGATAAATTTGGGCTTAGTGATGAGAGAGGAGTTTGGAAGCTTCCTTTGAAACTGTATGGAACAGAATCACCCGTGTCTGCAGAAACAGATCCCTTCATTAACATTCATTAGTGTTTGTTATATTAAACCAGCACCCAATGATCTCTACCACATGAAAGCTCCATTCTCCCGGCTGTTATATGAACATATATATAACAAATGACATTTGCCAGAATGCCAGAAGACATGAGACCTTAAAAAATTTCTTGTATTCCTTCCCAATGTATTTTCTAAATGCTCACCCCCAAGCTGGGAGCAGTTTGAGATGAACAGAGCTAGCAAAAAAAAGAGATTTTTCATTTCATTTCATACACACATAAAAATGTTGTGATTTAAATCTCAGAGCAAGCACGAATAAGAAGTCTGGACTGGCTAAGACCAAATGTTTGTCCGGTCCTCTGTGTGGTCCCTCTTAGTGGGCATCAGCACAGGAGCACAACAACCAGATAAGCATACGTCAGCCTTCCCCAGGATGCTCTCCCAGCTTCCAGCCATCTTTGGCTAAACATCAATAAATGGTGTATTTGCATTTAATAGCTTGAATGGATTTTTCTTCAATGAATTTATCCAATTGCTTTCTGCACCCATTTAAACTTACAGCATGTATGACAATCTTTCTAAAAATACCTCCATAGCTGTACCTCACATAAGGACCTCCTTGTCTGCTTTTACCTTGCCACGTGCTCATTTTACATGATGTCCTCCAACTCTTGCATTGGAAGATGCATCAATGTCTGTTCACCTACTCCATGCAACATGTTTTATACATTTGCATCATATTCGCCCCTCAATTTTTCCTTTCCTGGGCTGAAAAATCTTAGTCCATTTAACTGGTTCCTCTAGGGAAGCTGTTTTTTCCCTTTGACTGTCCTTTTTGCCCTTCTCTGTATATTTTTCTTTCTGTTATGTTCTTTTTGAGACAGGGGTTGGGTTTAAACAGTGCTAGCATGATGTGTCTTTGCTTTGCTCTCTATTCCTTTGCTGGCATTCGGCTTGCTGTCTGAGCACTTGCACTTCTGAGCACTGAGATGGTGTTTACAGTACTGTCTATTCTGACCTTGAGATCTCATTCCCAAGGAGCAGGACTGAGTTTAGGGCCCATCACTGTAGGTAAAGAGTCTTTCCTATGTGTTGGATTTTATATTTGTCTATATTGAATTTCATCTGCTCTTCTATTACCTAGCTGCTGGTAATCTCCCTTCACTGTGAAAACTGATAATTTGCTCTTACCCTTCTGTTCTGCCTTTTAGCCAATGTGAAGAGCTTCCCTCTTACCCCACATCAGCTTAGTTTCTTTAAACATCTCTAACAAGCGATCTTGCTGAGCGCCTTTGGGCACAAGCTTTCCAGTTAAGCTATGTCAGCTGAATTCCTCTTGTTCACAGGCTTGTTACCTCCTTCAAAAAACCTTACTAGAGTTGTGAAGTACAGTTTTCCTTTACAAAAGCTGATCTGGACTTCTCCGGTACATCGTATTTATCCAGGTAGACCTAAAGTGATTCTTTAGAATTTTTTTATATATACATTCTGCCTGGTATAAACATTTTCCCTAGAACCTTTTTAAAAATAGGTGCCATATTTGCCACCTTCTAGTTTTCTGATGCCAAGATCATTTTCAGCCAAAAGCTGCTCACTGTAGTTAGCAGTTCAGCTGAATCAAGATAAAAGCAGAAAAAATATAGATTTTTTGGTTTCCTGGAAAAGAGTTTAGTTTTGCAAGATTCTGAATGACCTGGCATTTTAGTTTGCTGCTAATGCCAACTCATAACATTTAGTGATTATCTGCTAGTTTATCTTTCCACTACTTGACAAATATTGTGATAAAGGACACTTAGCTAGGCAGAGAGTAGAGATGCTGACCTGTGCTGAGGGCACTGGGAAACCTGAAACAAAATGATGAAGACAAAAAGGAACAGTAAACCTGAAACAAAGTTAAATAAAAACTAGCATAAAATAGAAAACTTGGAAAGAGGCAAAATAAAGCACTCGATTTTATTTTGAGTAATTCTCAACATTTTTCCATTTCAAAGAGATTGCTTTTCTCAGTGAAAACACAACTTTGTCATAAATGTTTCTAGCACTGTTAGAACTAAGCTTGTAAGAAAGTGTGTTCAGTAGTATCTGTTACTCATCGGGGATGTTGTATATTTAAACTGACGTAGGACTGCGCTACAGAGGCTGGAAACATTAAATAACGTGCAAGTTTGTGTTTCCTTATGAACGTAATTGCCTGACCTCTGCAGCAGATGCAATTTGCCAAGATTTTCTTAACAAAAGCAGTGACCTTAGTTTACTACACTCTATGAATGTATTCAAGCTCTGGCACTGGCGTATGCAGCATTCCCTTTTTTTCCTCTGCAGTTTTGCCTATTGTTTAATTCACTCTATTTACCCAAGGCCCAAAAGAACCGGCACAAACTACCTGCTCCACCACACATATTGATTAGGCTGATATTGAATTACAGTTCCTTATTTTCAGAAGTTTTGTCGGTGTGCAATCCTGCAGAGTGTTGTTTATGAAATAAGGCTGTTACAAGGTCAGGGGACTAGCAGCCCCATGGGTCGGTAAATAGCATTGCAGACCATATACTGTTAATTATTTAACATGTCTTTATATGAGTGATTTGAACTGAACTGTCTCATCTTTCACAGCTAAGTAGTGAAGATGACTCAAAAGCTTTTATGGCCTAAATCATCCAGGGTAATTTACCTCTGAAAATTGAGATGCTAAAGAAACAGAAAAAGAAGCTGTGTTTCTTACAGATTTGAGTCATTGTCCCTTTACGTTCCCTTTTCTTACCAACCACAGTGCACCCAGCTCCTTTCCTGTGTCCTACAATGCCCTCACCAGGCAAAAGATAGATGCCAGCTGGCTCAATTTGTAACTGTGCCAGCCTCTGCTGAACAAGTATGTCTGGGTTCAACCAGCGCCTCCCTTGTCTGTGCCCCAGGTTGGATGTTCTCCTCCTCCAGCCACTAGTTTTCATGCAATGTGTAAGAGCTTTGCTCCTCTGAGACTCCTGCCAGTCTGCCAAATCTGACTGGAATTGGCTCAGTGTTGCCAGGCAGAGGAGGGAAACGCAAAAACCCTGAGCAACCAAAACTCCAGTGGCATGGTCCTCTTCCATGCTTATTTGTCTCTGGAAATCCAATGTCCCCTGTGCCAATCATCCAGCCAGGAACATGCTATTTTGATATAACCATCATACGTAAAAGTAGACCATAACATGGGTGCATCCTGCAAAGGTTCACTAATGACAAACTTCTTCACATATGAGCTGCCCTTTAAAACCTGAGGGCAGTGAAGACCTGGCTGCACAATGCAGCGAAACAACTTCTCTGGGCCTGCCATCCTTTAATTCCTTTGCTTCATTCACTCTTTCTTTATTTCTCTGGGATCTTGCTGCAGAACTCTTTCTTCGATGTTTCATGTTCTCTGGTATTCCTCAGACTAAATTGTACACTGTTACTCTTCCCTTCCTCATTCTCTCAGATGGGTCATTCCCGTCTTTTTCCATGACCTTTAGATTGTTCCTTTTCTTTCCTTGTCCAACCTTCCCATCATCTTCATTTTTCTCTCTGCTTTTCTACCCCTGTCATGTTTCCTTCTCATCCTTATCTCCCTGCTTCGTCATTTACTTCTGTTCTCTGTCCCCTGTTCCTCTGTGCTATCTTCAGCTTGAATTGCACCATGCCTTCATGAACTCATGCCTTCTAAAATGCATGTCAACCATACTGGTCAGAAAGGGAAGCAGAGGCAAGCAGGACTGCTCGAGTGGGCACCTTGTAACTCAGCCTCAGATCTTCCAGGGGAGTTTAGACAGCTGCTCAGCTTTCACACTTAATGCCCATTGATTTTGAGTAGGATTTAGGGGCCTAAATCACTCTGAGTCTCTGGTCCCAGGTCAGCAACATTGTCCATCCTGCATCACAGCCCCTTAGCGAGACCCACCAATGTGGTCTCACAAAACTGAAGCTATTGATGACAGAAGTTGCCGGTGTATGTGACAACTTTTCGCCGTGCTCACATCACCTGCTTCCTAATTAAATCACAGTTGTGCCGATTGGTGGGATGTACTTACGCCTGAAACCATGATAAAAAGCTACTGGGGGAAGAGGCCCAGAGGGGAAAAGGACAGAGCAATGGAAACCTAGGCACTGTGGTGAGGTAGGACTGCCAGTTTGTGGATTGCCCAACTTCACCAGGTTCTCAGGAGAGTTAAGTGTCTATGCACATTCTTCTCCCTTTTGCTCTCTCTAAAGCTACAGCAAGGAGAACTGAAGGAAACTGTGAGCAAGAAGGCATATTTTCCAGTCCCCTTTGTAGGAATGACCCACTTAACAGATGATACAATCAGGGTATTTACTCTTTTTTTTGCTGCTTCCAGTAAGGGATGTTCAAAAGCAAAATTCATTGAGATGCCCAGTGTCCAAATCGGCCAGCACAAAGGAACTAATCTTGTCCTCAGCAATCCTATTTGTTCAGGTGCAAAGCTAGTGCCTGCAGTAGCTACCAATCTAAATACAGATGCAGGGGCCTAAAAAAAGAAAAAAAAAAAAAAGAGAGAAAGAAAGAAGGCCATTTCAGACAAGCCATAGTGAGCCCAAGCAAGTTTCAAGTAAATTAATTGTGGAACAACACAGTGTACGATTTTGGCCTCCTAAAATGGAACATATTCCTTATAAAATGGGCATGCTGTGCAGCTCTCTGACATTTCCAAGTGAAACAATAGGACCACTAGAATGGAAAGTCTGCAGGAACGGCAGACAAGGAAAGGAAGTTTAGGTTGAACAAAGGTTTTGTTCATTTTTACAGCCCCTAGAGGAAGAGCAGTGCTGTACAGAAGCTGTTAATGATGGGCTGGATTGGACGGCCAAAGCCAGTGCCAAGATCTAAATGTGTTTTTACTCCAAACCCAGCTGTCCAGATACCCTACAGAATTTCCAGCTGGTGCGAACCCCACAGGCTTCTTGGACCAACAAAAAAAAAAAAAAAACGGATGGGGGGCAATCCTGGTTTGCATGCCACCTTCTCTCTTGATAAATGCAATTCACTTGCATGGGATAGCAAATCATTAAGCTTTGTCTGACAAACTTGCGAGTTGAGCTAAACTCTTGGGTTGTAGGAAGGAACTGTGCTGTGCTGAGGGCTTGCTCAGGTAACTATGGCAACTCTGCTTCTCCGTTAGGCTTTGAACGAACTGTTCTTAAGTGAAAACAGCTTCAGCCTACCATCGCTGTTTAATAAATAATCTGCCAGCAGAGGAGAATTCAGGTTCGGAGAAGCTGTGTTTCCTTTCAACTAAGAGCTGGAAAATGCAAAAGTAAAATTCACCAAAGCCCCAAAGCCGTTTGCAGAATTTCCATGACACAACTTTGTTCCTCGGGCATGTAAACAAATCCCTTAGGCACACCCTCAGGGCTCGGCGGAGGGGTACAGGGCTCAGGGACCCGCTCCTCGCCGCCAGTTTCCCAGCAGGTAAACGCAGGATGGGAGCTCAGAAACTTCTTTTGCTTGTAATCCACTCGTCGTGCTTGAAGTAATTTCTAAGCTGTATGTCATCTTTTTAGGTCTATATAAGCAAAGTGAGATGTTTCTTTGTATTAGGCAATGGGGGAGAAGAAAGGAGAGAAACCTTTGAAATTTGTCATTCAGGACCGGCAGGGTAAGATTCAACCTGCGTAGTTCTGTGATATGTCAAAGTGCATCGAGGTCAGAAAATAACACTGCACAGTTTCTGAGTGGGAATGATGTTTACAGGATTTTCTTTTACAAGTTTGGATTCTGCCAGGGACATTACATGAGAACTTACAATTTGTTCTTTATAACTAAGAGCCGTTTTGAATAGTAGCCAGGCAGTCTGGGCCAGGTTCTTCTTTTAGGCTCTGATGTAGCAAGGACCAGCCTCATGGCCCAATATGAGCTTTCTGTTGACTTCAGTCAGAGTTGGTTTAATTGAGCATCTCACAGACATAACGGTGGGCCACCTTGGTCAACAACGGCCTCGTTTCTCCTGCCTCTTTCCTCAGTAGGGTGAAGGAGGGATGGCCAAAGCAGCATGGCTTCACCCTGCTGCTCGAGCTTATCCACATGTTTTGAAGCCTGAGGCATCTCTTCCAGCACATTTTGTACATGGCTGTATGACCTCTCCTTCACAAGGTACGGTGGGCATCACAACTTATCCAGAAGTGTTGCCAGATGAATAGAAGAAAGCTTCTGGGGCCAGCTGAGTACCTTCCACCGAGAGAGAACAGGTCTTACAGATACCTACCAAGTTGTAAGGTATCTTTTAGATCTAAGGTATCTTTTAGACCTACCTCAGCCCAATCTCCTGACCAGCAAGGAGACCTCTTACCCCACCTGTGACCTCCTTTCCCTCAATCCATGGGCATGCTCTCTGCAAGGCAAGCAAAGGCACTGAGGGCCACAGTGTGCCCTTTCTTCCCTGCCTGCCCTCTCACTGTGTGAATCCCATCCAAGTTTGCCTGCCAATATCCACTGGTCTCTGCCAGCATAAACCGTGGCAGAGGGCCACAGGGGCTGCAATTCCACTTATGCGGAGAGGAACAATAAGAGATCAGTTAGGTCCAGAAAACATATGGAAGTGGCAAAAATGGAGGCGTGACCAAAGCAAAGACCTACAGAAATTGTACTGGTACGGCCCCTCCAAGACACTACAGAACCATACCTTCCCCAGCTCCACAGCCTGGGTGGAGGACAGCGGTTCGGACCCTCTGAACGCAGGCGTCCATTGGGCTGCAGGGTCCAGCTACGTCAAGGAGAGCCGCCTACCTCAGCTTTGTCCGCTGGGCGTCAAGACACTGAAGCCATTATGAGTGCCAGGCAGGAATGGGACCTGGTCACCACCCCAGGGCAAGCCGGGGTAATGCCAGGATGAGTGGGATGGCTGAGGAAATGGAAGGAATTGTGTTCCCGCCTCAAACCCCCAAATTTGGAAGACATCTTCCACCCTGTCACATCTCTGTTTTCTCAGGATCTGCTGGATCCTGAGCTGAAGATTAAGGCTTGGAGGCTCATAGACATTATCTTGTTATTGTCTATGAGGCTGGGATGTGAAGTCATTAAAAATAACTCCTCTTGCCACTACCCAAATAACTCAGTAGGGTTGAGTGACCGTAACCCGATTTGGCCTTTTGTCATTCTGAGCGCTGCTATTACAAGGCTGCAGTTTCATGATTTGTGGAGAGCAAATTCCCCTCCAAACAAAGGCCAAACCAGAGCCAGAGCCTGGTGCACATCTCTGAGAGAGCAGGGTGTGGTGGCCATGCCCGGGTCCTCTCCGAGCTGACGCTGCCCCAAAACCACCACGTTGTTTGAGGGCTCTGTCACTGGGCATGGCTGAGCACCTTCCACCAGGAGACTCACCTGGAGTGAAGAAGTGAAGGTTTATCACTGCAACCTATCAACATCTGAGCAAAGTGTACCGTTGTAGGTGAGAAAAAGTTTCCAGTCCTAATTGAAAAGAGGGGGAGGAAAGGGAGAGAGGTTCAGAGCCGAAGAATCCTAACGTTTAGATGTCTTAATTAAAGGTAAACTTTTGCTTTGGGGTGGCTGTGGTTAGAGCAGCAGGCAGAGACCTGACAGCACAGGCTCAACAGAGGGAAAAAAGGCTCTTTCTTTTTTTTTTTTTTTTTTTTTGCCAGGCATTCACCTTGGCCTCAGTCTGAAATGGCTTTGAAATTGCAGACACCTTCATGTAAATGTTCTTAATAAAGAAAAAAAAAGTCCTCTGTGGGACATTTGTAATCCTTCTGATTTAGATGTTTTAATAATGTGCGCGTTTATCTTGGAAGATGGTGACTGACCTGGAATTAAAAGTATGGCTCTGCCAGCGTAAGACTAAGAGCCCAGACAGAAGACTTAAATATAATAGTATAATATGTGTCTGTATATATATATACACACACATACATACATATATATATGTATGTGCTATATAAACACATCTTTAAATAATCATAAACTCTCTTTAAAAATCATTTCAGCCAAAATTAAGGTATAGACAACATCTGATTGGCTCAGACAGTACAGAGTGGTGCCCCATGATATATTCATTTCCTATTCTGGTGTGGTTAATTGGGTATTTCAATTTAATTACCATAGTCAATAGCACTTTCAGTTGAGTGTCTTAAGTGTTCATTTAATTTACTGTAGATTTAATAAGGCAGCGGTTGTATGTTAAAGCTGTTAACCATCTGGATGGGCTGCAAAGCCCATCTCTTCTCTTGGGTAGCTGGGGCCTGATCCAAGACACACTGATGTCTACAACAGTCTTTCTGTTGACTTCAGGAGCGTTAGACCTGGACTCCTCAGGGAGCAAGGAGGTGGGCAAATGCCTTTGGCTGTGGGCTTCCTGGCTGGGGTGTGTGAGGGAGGTTATTTTAAGGTGCCGTTTCTTTTCTGTGGGCAATTTCATAAAGCAGTAATGGCAGGAAGAGCAACCCATGACTCGGGGCTTCGTAATTGTGAACTATAAGACTGATCCTTATGGGTTAGGATTTAAGGTGAAATTTGAAGAGGCTTCTCATAGCTTGGGTAAGGAGGCCATGAGCTGGGTCACACTGGGAAAAATTAAAATAAACACACCGATTTGACAAGCCTCAAGCAACTGAAAGATCTATTTTACCCCTGTCACAAGGTCTGGCAGAGCTGCTCATCCTCTCTCCACCTCCTGTGAGTCACTAGCTCATGCCATGGGTCAGGAAATATGCAGATCTGCAGGTTTTGAGATCGCTAACGTACCGCGGTGCAAAAAGAGGCAACCAGCAGATATCAGCATTGTCTCTCTTGATTTCAGGGGCTCTCTTAAATGCGGGCATGATCATAGGGTCTGGACTTCCTGACCTGGAGACCTGCCCATCCTATCTTCCTGCACAGTCCTACTTGCTAAGCAGGCTTTGGTAAAATGGTAAAATAACACAGTATTGGATGTTTCAGATATATGCTAGTGCCTAAAGATGCCGGCAGGTAGTTGAGGGGATTTCCAGGAACGTCTGATTCAGGAGTGGACAAACATTATGTGTACTGATATCATCATGACACAGACCACGTGCCTTGGATGCATGAGAAGATCTAGGG
>NW_010531490.1:34387-58240 GCF_000687285.1 Phaethon lepturus | reverse complement strand
TTAGGCTGAGGATGAGTAGCCAGGTTCCATGGCTCTGCCATGGGACAAGCAGGAGGAGGGTGTTTTGGGGATCCTGGAGTAACCTGTCAGCGCAGGCCATGGTGACCCCATTGCTTGCCTCTTACTCCAGTCAACGATTGGTTTTATCCAGCAACCCCCAGTCACATAAAGCCGGTTATATGATGTTGTCCAGACCCAGGGCCATAGCTGGCTGGCTGGCGAGCTGCAGGTTCTCTGGGGCTGCGGACTCCCATGCCCCCCAGGCTTGAAGCCAGGCTGCTTTTAAAAACGAGCAGCAGAAGCGTCGGCCGGAACAGGACTCCAGCACATGAAATCGAGTGGAGGGAAATTCTTCTGCTGCAGAAAGTAGGCAAAAGGCAACTGGAGATGAATAGGCTGCCTGACAGTTGGCAGACACGCAGACTGTCTGCCATAGATGGTAATATAGGCACTGCAACTATTATGGCATCTGAAGTCAAAAAAGCAATAAAAAGCTTTAACCTCTGCTACCCGGGAAAACAAACAGTGGCTTCAGATGCAGTTGGTGGAGAGAAGTCTTTGCGATGCTTGTGACAGGCACATAGTCTAGAAAGCTCTGCCACGCTGTGTTTGGGAATAAGGTCTAGGAATGCCTGGGTTCGTGCTTTATTTGTACTAGTTACACAGCCAGTTTTAAAAATTATATTACTGCTGTTATTATAACGATATTGCTATCACTACTGTTATTTTCTTAACACAGCAAGGGAGCCTGGACAGCCGCTCTTTATTTCTTACGTGAATGCAAACGGCGTTTAGATTTTTGTGGAGATCAGACACCAGACACATTCCTACATTCTTGTCCGATGTTCAATATTTTTCCATGAGTCAAGGAGAACAAGAATGGGCATATTGTGTAAATGCAAAACTCTGCCTTTTTAAACTGACACGATGTATTTCAGCCGTGCCTTTTTGTCTCTCTCCTCCGAGCAGGGGCTTTTCAGCCTGCCAGATTTTGTTACCTACTATCTTTGAAAACAGAGAGAGGGAAAAGCCCTTGTTAATTCATTGTCCCAGCTACCTAGCAGTGCTGTATCCTGAAGGACGGTTGGGGTTTTTTTTTGCTCTTCTGAGATGTTGAAGAGCTGTTGCTTTCCTGCCAGCTCCATTGTGCTCCCTTAGTGAAAGCCTGCAACACGAGAGGCACTTTAAAAAGAAGCGAGGAGTCTGTTGCAATAGGCGTCCAACAAAAGTTCCTACTGCAATCTGCACTTCCAGTAAATGCTGGTTCATAATCCAGATTTCAGGCTCCTGGGCTGGTTCTTAATAAAACACTGGTACAGGTCAGTGTAGCTGCATCTGTTTACAGCAACAGAAAATTCGGCTCACCATTGCATCGGGCTTCAGTACAGATTCACAGGGAAGGACATGTATGCAGACAAATAGCAGCGTATATGGGGTCCCTGGAATTCGATTTCCACTTCAGGAACGTGGCAGAACACTTTGCCACCTCTGTTTTTTAAAGTGCATGTGAAAGGTGCGTGACTGATCACCTAAAGACCTAACTCATCCGTGCCCGCCAGAGCAACAGCTGCTCTGGAGACTGGTCAGATTTGGTCCATGTCCCAAGCAAGGCTTCATGACCTGCCTTTTCAAAGGCTTCTCCTAAGTACAGACCACCATAGACAGAAGTCTGTGCAAACAAAGCAAGATCTCTTTGATTTTTTGCAGATATTTTAATATGCTATAAAATGCATATTCCCACATAATAAATGAGAATAAATATGTATCTACCAAAGCAAGTCTAGTCTAAGTAATATGCAAGCAGAGTTTCACTGAAGTGCTTTGATAACCCTGACTTTTTTTGTTGGTCTTTCTGAAAGTGGAAAGTTGGTGAGTGCCCTCTGAGCACATCTGACCCAGGGCTTCCCAGCTAGGGCTTATGAAAGAAAGGGGAGCGTCCAAAGGGCAAGAGGAACTAATTAGCACCAAGAATGATGTGGTCATTTGTCCACTAGGAACCAGTCAGTTACCTCTAGAGTGTCATATACAGCAGTTTGCTGTGCAGCCCTTCAACTGTAATGATTTCTGTCACCATTAACTGGTGCTGTAAAGGTGAAAGGTTTCACATTAGTTATCAAAATGGATAATTATTTTTTATCCAGTCTAGTATTTTCTAAAGTATCTTGGGATCCATATTTTGACACCTAAATAGATGTCTGCTTTTCCGAGGTGCTGAATGTGCATCGGTGTCTTTTGGAACTTAGCTGGAAAACAGGGCTCGTTATTAATGTGTTTGACAGTGTCTGAATGCATGAGGAGTATTTTTCAGAAAAATACATGGAGATAAAGTCCTTGCATTGGAACCTTATAATCAAGGAGAGAGAGACAAAGTCCATCAAAGTCCATTTAAAGACTTGGATATCTCAACGGACTTTAGATCCATTTAGATCCAGGGTTTAAGGAAAAGCATCATTTAGCAAGTCAGATCCATCTGATGCAGAATCAGTTTGCTTGGTCAACCCTTTGATTGTTTATGTCATTTAAAAGCTACTGATCTGATGCTTTCCTTGAAGGAATCTGCATAGAAATAGAGATTGACATTTCTCACATGCATTGTCATTTATGGCTTTCATTTCCTCCTCCTCCCTCATCATATATATCATTGACTTGACTCCAAGTCAAATTTATACATTTCCTCCATTCACTCTACATTCAAAGTTTTCCAGTTACATACCATATTTGTCTTAGAAATGAACAACAAAAGGATGAGAGGCAAGGAACACAAGGTGCTAACTAGACATAAGGAAAAAAAGGGGAGCTGGATTGGGGCCCAGAGAGGTTATGGAGTCTTCATCCTTGGATGTGTTCAACACTTGCCTGGACATGTCCTGAGCAACCTGATGTACCTTTGAAGGTAGCCCTGCTTTCAGCATGATGTCCAGAGGTGTCTTTCACAGCTACGTCATTTTGTAATCCTAAAGCTCTTCTAAGGAACTCTCCACTAAGACCCTTGCCACAAGACTTTTATTTTCTTTTTGTGAATAATGTGCTAAATGGACAAGTAGCAAATGAACTCTCTACTGTGTTAGTGGTCTGCAGAGGGTTTCCACTGCATGACTCTTGGTGACGACTTAGTCCAGGTGACAGGACTCCCTGATCCAAGTCAGCAGAGCAGCTGAACAGTTCTGCTTCTGGCCACATCTGGTACATTGTCGAGGCGTAGGCTACAAAAGTGATGCAGCACTGATGCAACAAAGCTCTGTTGTAGTTGAGGGATCCTTAGAGTCCTTGGCTGAGCCATTTTCACTGTGTAGCCAAATGAACGCTGTTTCTTGTGATGGTTGTGGTACCCATGTGCAGTCTTGCAGAAGTGTGTCCCCTTGTCACAACGTGTTGTGGAAGGAGAGGCTATTCTACTCAGTCATTGCCAAACAGAGTATTTTTCTCATTTTGAATTCTCAAAGCGAGGGGTAACAATTGGCTCTAGAAACAGGCCTGAGGCTGCTGTGGAGGAAAAGATGACTTAAAGAACATCTGTGATCTTTGAGAGGCCTAGAACTGCTCATTTTTCAGTGCTGTTTCTATTTGGATGAATTCACTCAACAAGTGATTGGTGTACATAGGAAATAAGGCATATAGGAAGCATCAAGTGTAATGAATCCATTTCTGTCCCATTCACTGAAAACTATCCTACTGGCCAAAAATACCTGAAAGTATTGTGGTGACCCTTCGTGGTTTACCACCACAGGAGATGTAATGCATAGCTGGTAGGCACGGGTTCCTGTCCAGAACTACCAAGAGCATCTTCATCAGCTGTTTAGCATCCCATCGTGTCTCATGGGACTCAGTGATGAGTCTAGGGCCAATGATCTCCTTGAAGAAAGCTGTAGTCATGATCACAACATTCAGTACAAAGGCTCCTAGGAGACTAGATGGCTGCAGAGACGTGAACGTCCACAGCAGGGGATTGCACTGATGGTTTTAGTCACTGGCATTGCTGCTCCAAGCCACAAACCACAGTGTGTGCTCAGCAGCAGGGCTTTGCTTCAGAGGGGCAGGACAAAGGAGCTGAAAACCTGCAGTGTGCAAATTGCATCACCTCACCACTGGGGAGGTTTGCAAGTCCCGCCTTGGCACTGTCTCCCTGAGCATCTCCTCAGTCCATCTGAGTGTTGCTGAGGGCACTGCCATTGAGCCTGTCTCCCACAGACAGGCCAAGGCATGGCTCTCACATTTTCTGCACCAGATTTGGTCTTCAGATACTCTTCCTACTTATTCAGTGACCAGTATAACACCGTTCAGTGTTACCTTTTGAACCATAAGATGATGGCATATGGTGCAGAATCAACAGCTCTTGTGACCCATGAACGCTATTGCTATGTCATATCCTTTTTCCAAAGCAAATCTTTTGTAAAAGCCAAGTTTTGCTAGATGCTCTGTGCTATCAAATATTGTCTTTGTTAATCAGAGAGAAAAACAAAGCCAGAAAACTTATTTTCACTTTCTTCAGAGACATTTCCATGCATTTGACTTGTCTACTTGTGCAAACATCTTTCACTCATCCTCTCCACTCCACTTGTCATTTCTCACATTCCTTTTAAGCATGGTCTTGTAAACTTTTCAGTACCTGAATGGTTGGGTGGTTTTTTTTTTTTTTTATCTTGCAGGTGCCTTTTTCTTGCCTTGGACTGCTCCTGGTCCCCTCTATCCACACTGACCTTTTCCAGCTCCTGAGGCATTCCTTCCTTGGTGGTTGCTTTATTTCCAAACCTTTCCATTTACCCTCTTTAGCCATTTTTTGGGATTTGGATTCCTTCAAACTTCTCATAAAATATCACAATATGGTACTCAAAGAAAGACCAAATAATGAAAAGTCACCTGAATAGCAACATGTGCTAGTCCAAGACTACAAGGCATTCAGGGTTCCTGTAACCTGCTAATGATCTTCCATTGTCTCAGGCTGATTTTTACTATTCATTCTTGTTCTGTCATTCTGTCTGTGTTTTCAGGCTAAAACTGAAACTCAGGAGTACAATTAGTAGTAAACATTTAGATACTGGTCAAGTGACTCAAATTTGTACAGTTTTCTTCCAGACTTCTAAAGTGTTGGAAATAAAGTAGTTGTGAAATATGGCCAGACATGTGTCTTTTCTAAAGTCTTGCAGCATCTCATCAATAAAAAAGTTAAATATATTAGGGAAAGGTTCATGATCACCTTGATAGGCCTTCAAAAACCACCACTCCTCTCGCTTACCTCTTCCTCCTCTGCCCACTGACAACCGTAGTCAGTCCCCATGAACCATAGGCTGGTTTGAACCTTGATGTTTAATATTTCATATCCCCTTCTGAATATTTTATCATGACCTTTCATAAATCACCATCTTCCCATTTCCAAACAAATGCCCAGTCCCTCTTTAGATCTTGCTGAGCTCTGGATCTGTCATGTAGTTCCTCAGACTCTATCCACATTGGAAGAAAAAGTTTATAATTTCATTGGGATTTAATTTACTGCTGTGCAAGTTTGGTAATTACCCTCTTGATCTGCAGTTAATATGTTAGACTCTTATTATATAAACTTTCATAATTTTCTCTTTTATTTGTCCCTTCTGTTGTCCATTCTCTTCATAGGAGTATCTTCAAAACTCTTAAATTGTTGTCACTTGCCTCCAAAATCCTCTAAATTTTTGCCTGTTCTGCTCATATAGGTCAGTCTCTTGGTGGGATGCGCTTGGCCTGTCCTGACATTGCATGTTTAAGCTGAAGAGTTTGAAAATGGCTATTAAGTACTGCTTTTAGTTTATGTCCTTCTTAATGGGATGAATGTGCACGACGGGGAGGGGCAGGTAGAAGATGCTAATACAGGTTAAATCCAGCCATCAAGCAAGTGCAGCAACCTTGCTAGAGATGTTCTCTTAACCACAGGCCTGGATTTGGTCATAAATATAACTTTCCCACTGAAGTTTTTGATAGAGGATCAGGACTCCTTCCTCCTAACAAGAAGCCATTTTGCCAGTTGCTCATTAAGAGTCCTGGTTGAAGCAGTGATGGAAGGCAGTTCTCGTTCAAACAGGCCCTTCTGTTCCTGGCTGATAGAGTCTGATGCTGGAAGCATGACTGGGTAATATGCTGAAGGGATCTTTTTTTTCCAATTGATAAGTCATGACTGTATCTCCTGTGAACTGTAACTTACCCTGCAGAAGACCTCAAGGCCAAACAGTTGGCGTGAGTGTCCTGTGTGACGCATTGATTTGCAGGAAGAGAGAAACAGTTTAAATATTTCCTTATTTTCTAAGGCTGGATGGATGGTTGCTGTCTTCCTCCATTGATTGAACTTTTGATACTGAGTGTTACAGAGGAGACAGGTGCTTAGACAGGTAATGTGTGGGCATGGATATGTGCTCTAATGAAGCTACAAAGACTTCACATTTTGGAAGTGATGCTAGGCAGAAAACCAGGACCAGACTGCTCTCAGCAGTATTTCCTTAGGTGAAATCTGCTATGCTATTGATCTCTAAAAGGCAAATCAAATAACAGCAGACACATTTTTAAGGATTAGGAGCTTCCTGTGCAAGACGGTATGTGTTTTTAATACTTTAAGCTGACTTATAAAACTGGTAAACAATGTGGAGGGTGGTGTTGGATGACCTCTTTTACATGCCTGATCATCCTGTCAACATTTATAATGCATTTGATATTTCCTTCTCATCAGGATAGGATCAGTTAAGCAGTTGCATTTCCCAAAGCTCAGGTTGCATTATGCTTTGTTCCACATTTCATGGTAATAAATGTTGACATAAATTTCTGCAGATTTCACATAAAGTGATTGTTAATTTATTCATGGTTGAAAAGGATCTTAAAAAAAAAAAAAGAGAACAGAAGAGATTTCTCTAGAAGACAAATACACAACTTGCAGGATAAGAAATACAGATCTTTCATGCCTATTTGTTTTGCACACAGTAATGACAGCTACATTCTGATTAGCAATCTTGACCTAGTTAAAGTGCCATTGTTTCTCTGTGTTCCTATTCTTCTAAAAGACTGTGGCTAGACATGATATTTTATAATCTATCAGATGTAAAATCTGCATTGAAAATGTAATTATTGTGCTTCAGCAACTTGGACCAAAGCCCAAGATGTTGTATGTCTAGGCAGTACACTGTGAATAATATGGATGCATTTTTAGGTTGGTATGTTTAGTTGGCAAGATACATAATTTTTCCATAAGCGAAGGTAAATTGTGAGATTTCTAACATACTGATTACTATTCCAGCCTTGTTCCCAGCTAATGAGAATTAAGTGGATACTTGTCAGCCAAGGAGCATCCTTATTTGTTACTATAAATTCAGTTTTAGTGGCCCTTATTACGGTAAACAGGGAGAAAAACTTGTGTTACCTCTCAGTCAGCATTATTATTGACAGCGGTGCTTATGTCTAAGGATCAACCAGAGCTAGGACACCAGTGCAAGAGGCCCTGTATAGACATCAAGTCTCTTCCCAAAGAGCCTGTGATCAGAAAGACAGGGATGGGTGGTGGGAAGGTTTGGGATATGTACAGCCAAAATCTTATGGCAGCAAACTTTGCTCCTTGTGACCAGAGTGGTCTCAGGAGCGGCTTAGCTAAACGGGAGAGGAGTGAGGCAGAGCAAAGGTGTGCTGGCTTGAGCTGCCGCCCTCACCGACAATGTAGGGCTGAAGGCACCTGCTCCTCCTCCTCACTGCTCAGAGAGAGCAACTGGTCCCCTTCCTGCAGACACACTCGGTGCGGGTGGCCTGTAGAAGCATGAAGAGGAGGAGGCACCTGGGGCTGAGCCTGTGCAAACCAGGCTGGAGTGAGAAACAGCATCTGCTACTCTTGCACAGCTCTTCGCAACCGTTGTAGGACCGCCTTGACCCCACCGTGGTGCTGTGCGGTGCTGCGAGGACACACCAGCTCTCGGCACTGCTCCCCATCGCACTGGGTGCCCATGGCCCCGGCTCTGTCACTCAGTCCTGCATGAAAAATTAATGTTGTTTCCCAGATCAGCATCATCCAGCAGGTTGAACTTTCTCAACTTGGAGTTCTGAAGTCTCTCTGAAGACAACTGTCACACTTGCCTTCTCAGCCATGTCAGGTAGAAGTTGCAGATGAAGACAAAAGATTAAAAATAAATACCCTCTTGCTGTGCAGAGAAAGTGTAGAGCAGAGGGGCTGGGGAGAGGTGCTCAGAAGAAGGCCATGCCATCAAGATTTTCAGGAGAGATGTCAGGG
Organism: Phaethon lepturus; assembly: GCF_000687285.1. NCBI lineage: Eukaryota > Metazoa > Chordata > Aves > Phaethontiformes > Phaethontidae > Phaethon > Phaethon lepturus. The sequence continues at coordinate 50,013 of NW_010531490.1, read as the reverse complement.
CGAACCTGCTGCCCTGCGTGGGGGAAGGAGTGGGAAGGGACAGAGCTGCAAGATTTCAGGAGATGCGTAGAAAGGGCAGTTGTGGGAGCCCTTTTACCTGATCGTGTAAAATGTGTCCGTAGTCAGAAAGAGGCTCTGAAGGCACGTGTGTGATTGCGGCGTTAGGACCCGTGATGGCCTTGGAGGTGGCAGCTTGGGGCATCCTTGCACCAACCCCGGGGTACTTAGTGGCTCCGCAGCTGACCATGGCATTAGCCACCACAACCAGTGTGTCTGCGTGAAGGGGTGAGAAAAGAAGGAAAGGGGCACCTGGTCCTCCCGTGTGCCGGGGGGATGCCTGCAACGAGGAGGCTCTGTGCTGGGGAACCCCACGCCCTGCCCGGAGGGATGGTCCCTGGCTCAGCTCACCTCCAGACAGTGCAGGAGGTGGCACTGCACACAGCTGGCAGCAAACACTGCAAACACCATTTTGGGAAGGAGACCTGTTGTTATTCAGGATCGGGCCCTAAATCCTGGGGGTGGCTTGCTGGGTTCAGCTCTGGGATGCAAAGATGCTTTGACAGCATAAATAAGAAGTAGCATTCAGCATGTTTTTCTCCTTTGGAATGAATTCCTTTTTTTTTTTTTTTTTTTGGCCACTTTCATTGTTTGAATATTTTCTGTATTTTTCATGTAATTCCTTTACCCCTTACCCTCCCCAGATACATGAAGGATTTTGTTTACAGTGCAGCCATAGATACAGTCAGCACACATTGTGAGAACGTCTAGAAAGTCCAAAAGGGACCTTTTAAAGTGGATTTGTCTGCTGCTTCTATATTAAAAGCATAAAATCCAAAGCTGCTCTTTTAACATCAGAAGTATTACTCCACGCGAATCACTAACGCTGCCGCTTCACAAAGTGCGGTAATCACTTGGGCTTAAGATAGCAGCACGTTATGAGTTTCGTCCTCGTCGCTCCACCACACAAGCTGAGCGCGCTGCAAACCTTCATAGGAAAATAAGAGAGGTGGGAGAACAAAGGTTGTAGGACATTTTTGGCTAATAAACATTAGTCGAATATTAAAGCTATAACAGTCTGTAATTTTCTTCATAGTTTGCTTGGAACATTTTGGTGTTTTGGCCCAGTCTTAAGTGTCTAGCTATAAACATTTTGAGGTGACAGTCAGACTTGTTACTAACATCTCTGTACAAGGCCAAGGATGGGTTAAATTTTTTTTTGAGAATCTGGGAAATGAATTTTTTTGGAGATCTGCAGGCACTGTGGAGATACTTGGGCAAGTCAGAGGGACAGGCTGTGTTTTACGTGTCCTGAGAGCTGTGAAACTCAACGTTGCTGGATGGTTAACCTAGGATTTCTCTCAAGCGCTGTGCTCCTACACATTGTTATATGAAGTAACAAACAAATTCTAAAGGAACCATAGAAACATAGAATCATTAAGGTTGGAAAAGAACTTTAAGAGTCCAACTGAAGAAGCTGCATTAAGTGCACAAAAAATAAGACTTTCAATGAAGGTGAAACCAAATAGTTCTTATCTGCCACAGACAAATTCTTTTCTTGGACGTAATGGACAGTTCATGTGGAAAGGAATACAAGGTAAATGCATATGGGTAATGTCAGAAATGGATCAAAGATGTGATAAAAATACTGTTAAATATGGACACTTAGGAGAAAACAATCTCTAAAATTTCTCATTGACAAATCGTGCTTTTGCACCAAAGAAGTTCTTGTTTCCAGTTTCTGAAAAAGCTTTTGAGCAGAAAAAAAAATAACCAATTTTCAGCAAAATCCTCTAGTTTTACATTTAGTAAAAAATTTCAACCAAGAGAAAGGTAAAGCAAAAGCCTTTTTCCTTTTTTTTTTCCAAAAGAGAAATTATTTGATACCAGATTTTGATGAGCCCTAATTATTAGCTTGGTGAGCTCCTGCTGATCTGGCCTGGTGTCAGGGAGCGTTAGAAAAGAGAGTCAGAATAAGTATTAAATAGAAAGTACTTGTCCCTCTGTACAGGACGTGGTGTCATGCTGGGTTGTTTAGACCAAGTCACCTCTAGAGTTTGCCCTCTACTATGAACGTCCCCAAGCAGTTTATCCAGTAACAGCCCGGTGCTATCTTGCAAACATGATCTCCAGAGGCTTAGCCCATGCCGTTCTAACTTCAGAAAATCAGTGCACCCAGCACTCCTTCGCTGTAAGCGCCTGAACACGCGCTGACTCACCAGAGCCTGCTCAGCAAAAGGTCTTACAATAACGCGGGCTGCCAGGAAACGCACGTACTCCCTGACAGTTCATACAGTGCTGCCCACCTACCTGTGGGATGGAGCTGTGCGTGGAGGGCTTCCTCCTCGCCCGCCTGCTGCCACGCCACTCATTTCCCATCGCAGAGCCTTTCAGTATTACGCCATTCAAGCAGTTTGCGATGTGTAGTCGTCAGTCCGTTTGATCTGAGGAACATGCCTGTGCATTGTAGGAACTTTTGCTTTACGCTTACTGACCCAAATCAATCCTGGCTTGCAAATGGGAAGAGAAGGAGCTTGAAGTCTGGCAAGCTCTTTTTTTACCCTCTGAAGAGTCTGTGCTTTGCTTGGGGAAAAAGGGCTCGAGTACTCCTGGTAGTTGAAAAACGCTATTGCTAGAAAACTGCAAAGATCCGAGTGATTGAACTCTGGTCTGCTCCCCTGTGGAAACAAACCAGGACCAACGCTCGGGCAGCAGTGCCCCGTAGAAGGCAGCGTTCAGATGAAACAGCAAGATGGAGAGGCTTGTGATGGACACCGCTGCTCTCGCTGAGCTAACACCGACCGGTCCCCTGTGAGCTGCCCTGACACGTAACTGATAACAGCTTGGTGCAAGGAGGGAGAAGGGGCTTCATCCCCATGGGCTGCTCACGTCCTTCCCATGCCCTCGCCCTCTGCATCCCGAAGTCACGGTGGGGGTGAAATCGGGACCTTTCCAGCAGTCTCTCAGTGAAGTCCCCTGAGAGTCCCCTGCACCTTTACAGCCTCACTCGCTCTCGTTTCTGCTTTAAGGTGGGGACATCTGTTGACCAAGGTGTTTTCCGCATTCAGAGGGCAGTGCCTGCAAGACTTTGGGGAGATGCAATAAGCCAGCAGTTGCTACTTCTTCTTTAGAAATGCATAGTGCCCTTTTTGGTGGGCACCTTAGCAGAGCAGATGTCATGAAACCAAGAATTCTCCAGCCCATGTCAAAGGAGGGAGCACTTGGTTAAGGGCTGTGTCTAGAGATCATGGTGCTCTCCCTGGCTCTGCTGCTGACTTGTGCGTGCCACTGGGCAAACCGATTCACAGCTCACCCATATCTGCTAGCAGCTAGTTCAAATGCAGAAGAAAAGCAGCAGCTACACGCAGCGCAGTGCAACACCTGCATTTTTGATTGTATCAGAAAGCCTGGTGCAGGTGCTCTGAAAATGTGAAGACATTTTAACCAGATCCCTCTGCTTCAAAATGTCAGGCAAAAGCAAAATTAACTCAGAAAGGCATATTAACCACATGAAGCATACACATATGCAGAGGATATATTATTCATTATCTGCTCAGCCTTTCTGTCAGCAACACATCTGAAAGCAAAACATGCTGCCAAGTCATGTATTCTGATGACCCAGGGACTTCCCCATTTCCCAGGAAGATGAATTTGGGGGCACAAGAATGATTTCTAATAAATACACTGACAGCAAAGATGATGGTAAAAGGAAATGCAGCTTACTCTTTTTGTGCAAAGGAAAGTACAGTGACTCATGTGTCGGAAGGAACACACTAACCAAAGACAGTCCGTGCTTTTTGCAAGTGACCCCCAAAAACTCTCCCCGCTGAGAGACACCTAACGACAATTAGTTACCCTTGAAGGCACAAGGTCTGTGGACTTGTACAACTAGGCACCAATACATCTGTCCTTATGAAATGAAAACATGAATCTGTGATTCAAAAGCTATGCTGGAAACTTAACTTGAGATATCAGATGAGATTTTTGGTGTTAGAGAGAGAAATTACAGGCTTTATTTTTAAGGGCTAAACTCAGTGACCTGCTGATGCAAAGGAAGGATGGGTGGGTACATAGGAAATACGAATTTGTCAGCTGAGCTCTTCCCAAGCAACTCACTGGTTTTCACACCAGAACAAAAGTGTTCACACCTGGAGTTGTCTGGGAAGAGCTCTTACCTATAGCTAAGCCTGAAGTTGAGGGAAATGGTGGCCACAACAGAGTATTACATGCCCATGGACTTCTGTACATGAAACAGCATGATACAAATAATGTGATTGGAAGATCTCATGAATCATCCTTCCTCACTTAACTGGAGAATTAGAATTCTCAGTGTCCCCTCTGCCCATCACAGCCTCCCAAGGTACCACAGTTTGTACAGGCGCCATTTTCTCACTGGCACACACAGGTATTTGTCAGATGGCATTGTCCTGTTGCCTCCGAGGCCGGTGCACTTCTGCCTAGGTGCAGAAAGGCAGAAGATGAGCCATGTTTCCCTGCAGAGTTTCCTGACGTGGCTCGCAGATGAAACAGGGACAAGAGTGCGTGCCGACTGAGGGCTGCGTGCATGCGTGCGTGTTGACTGCTTGGTGTGTGCAACTTAGTGTACAGAGCTAAAGATATGACAGCTGTGCTTGTTTAAAAGTGATCTATTCTTTTATGAACCCTTTTCAAAGCAACTCTACTTGAGGGTGTCTGCACCTTGAGGGCATATGCACCAAGTCCGAACTTTTCAGCTTATGGGACTACATCTTTGTTTTGTGTGCATGAGGTGGGAATTTGTGTGTACAACCATGACAAATGAGTGTAGATCAGGTGGACAGAGCCATGAACCTCTTTTCTTTCAGTAGGCCCACAGGGCTTTGTGAGAAGATGAAAGTATTGCTGTAAATATTCAAGGAAAATGAAAAAGAGTTACAGTTCTCAGAGCAGTGTTACATGGACTGAGTGTTTTATAGCAGATATTTCAGGACATAAACAATTAGGGTTTAATGTGTTAATATACATCTCTGGAAAATAATCCAGCAGCACATCATGGGCCAGACCCTTGGCTGACATAAGCTGACATGGCTCCAGTGGCTTCACTTTCAGTTTTGAACAAGTTAACATCCAACATCTTTAATTATACACATCTCTAGCTGGTATAAACTTATGTGAGATCAGGATGCCTGAATCTTGTGTTTGCCATTAAAATGTCTCCTAGGACCTTTGGACTCTACAGCACTCAGAAATGGTCTTTTGGATCACATACTAAAATCATGAGAGTGAAATCCTGCAGCACTACATAGGCACAAGGGTAGATTTCATGACTGCATTAGTCTCTGCTATCTAAAAATACCTTAGGTCTGTCTGGCACCGTTAGATGGGAGCAAATCTGGGGTAGATATGCCCTAGGCTTTGCCAGCTACAGCTCTGACCACCTCCCTCTACTCACAATCCATGGAGGAAAGGGGACCTGTGATCAATGGACGGCAGCAGTGCTCGAAAAATGCTGATGGCCACAAGGACAGGGGTGGTGGTGGCAGAGAGATGTCTCACAACATATTTTCCTACAGTTCTACATAGTTTCATTGGCTGAGAAAAACCAGATAGCTTTCTGTACTAAGCAATGCTTACTGCCTGTTGCCTTTCAAGATCTTTCTAGCAAATAGACTACAGATTGTTTCTTTGGTGTCATCTAATGAATATTTTTGTCTCTGCTTCTTTCAGCTCCAAGGCTCCTTGAAGAGAAAGTTGGTGGTAAATCTGTCGCCTGTCAACAACAAGAGGCCCAATGGGGTTTCAGAGAGCTCTTTCCTTGACATTAAGAGGTTAAGAGTGGGTGATAATATCTCAGTGGGACAAGGCGGACAACATGTTAACAATTGCCAAAGCCAGTCAATGTCAGGAACTATGTCTGTGGGGCAAGGATCACAAAGAAAGGCCAGCAACCTACCAAACAATACACATGCTAGTGGGAATGGCATGTTTAATATGACTTTGAAAGAGGTAAAGAAAGAACCAGGAGAAACAATGTCCTGCAGCAAACACTTAGATGGCCAGACGTCCCATGAGAATGTGTTTCCTAACAGATATGGGGAAGAGTCATGGGAACAAATGATGGATTTGGAGCTTCAGGAACTATTTAATGAACTGACTAACATATCAGTGCCACCAATGAGTGATCTTGAGCTAGAGAATATGATAAATGCCACGATAAAACAAGACGAGCCATTCAACATTGACCTTGGGCAGCAGAGCCAGAGGGGCCCTGTGAGATCTCTGCAGATGGATAAGATGGTGATAAAAAGTGAATATGCACCAGGCATGAATCAGGCTTCTGTGGGCTCCCCACAGATGAGGCCTTCTTCTACAGGTCCAGCCTTCACTATGGCCACCACTGCCATGTCCACCTCTTCACCCATCCCTTCGGTGCCTCAGAGTCAAACACAGGTATCACAGGTTTCTTCTGCATCCAGTCGGCCATTGCCTAACTGGCAGGAGGTATCTCATGCACAGCAGCTCAAACAGATTGCAGCCAACCGGCAGCAGCATGCCTTGATTCAGCAGCAACAGCAGCAGCAGAACCAGACAGCCAACTGGTCCACTCTGTCTCCATCAGGACCTTCCCCTGGACCCTTCGTGCAAGAGAAAATCCCCAGTCCTTCTTTTCGCCAGCAGCAGTTCAGCCCACAAAGTTCAGCAATGCTTGGGGTACCAGTGAATGGAAACCAGTCAAAAGGGATGAATAACTATGTTTATAAACCAACCACTCCCCAGAGCAATCCCATGGACATAATCATGCAGCAGAAGCCTCAGGACCTCAACAGAAACTTTATGAACAGCGCTCAGCCACCACTAGAGCAGCATCATGGCAACACAAAGCCTTTGTTTCACTTTAACTCAGAGCAAACAAACCAGCAGATGCCTTCAGTTTTGGGTTCCCAAAACAAGCCTGCCCTTCTGCACTACACGCAGCAGGCACAGGGTTCAGCCCCCGTGCAACAGCCACAGCAACAGCAGCAACAACAGCCACAGCCGCAAACTGCTCAGCCTCTCCCAAACCAGTCTCTTCAGAGGCCACCTAATGTACCCCTAGCAATGCAGCAAAAAATGATGCTTCAGAAAATGCAGCAAAATCAGCAAATCTCAGGTTTGCAGTATCCAGTCTCACAGCAGCATAGACAGGTAAGGCAAATTCCTTCTTATGTGTTATGGAATCATCCTGGTCTGAGCAGTAAAGGCTTATCCAGCCTGGCCTCATTCCTCCAGGAGATGCGTACTGGTGGCAGACAATGACCATCTCAGCACATGCTTCCGCAGAGCTGGTGATGGCACATTTAACACATATTAATGGATGCACATTTGTAAGAACTTCAAGGAAGTCATGTTCCTAACACTTTTTTCTTAATGCAATGCAGTGATTATGTCACTGCTATATATTATGTAGATACCTGTCAGAAAGGTGAGATAGTAGCGCAGATGCATGCTTATTTTGGACCCCTGTCTAAGTTTTCTAGCTTACAAAATGTGGGCTCTTTTGAACGGCAAAACTTTAATGAATTCCTATGTTATCTTAGATAACGTATTTTACAACGTTAACTTTTATGCCATCATTTTCCTCAGGGAGGCAGGGTTAGGAAATTCTGGTTTTAGATATCTTTTGACTGACATGACAAAAATACTGTTTGCACATTTGTTATCTATTTGGCAAAGAAAACCTAAGACTTATCTGTGAGCTTTATAAACACCCATCACACTTCTGGGAATATTCTGTGGATAAAATATGTGCTTAGATATGAAGGTTAAGGTTGCCACAGATGTGTCCACAATTATATGCCACATGGCCAGCTCCCACTGTGTTATCTTGAGACAAAGTCAGTTGTTATACCTCAGTTATGCTATGACAAGTCACTGTGCACCATGATCCCAAGTTTCAGACCTGCCAACTGAGGTTTGAATATGCAACCTCACTGTACCCCAGGAACTGGAAACCAGGTGCAAAACAAGTAAAACTTACTTGACCCTGGGACATTTAAGCCACTCTGAATAGTTTTGGTGGGACTTGGGCTCAACACATTTGAAGGTATGGAATGGCGATATAGGTGTGGAGATCACTTGTGGATGTGAAAAACAGCTGTAAGAAAACACTGAAAAGTGAAAGCCTAAGTCTTGCATAAAGTCCCAGAGAAGCAGCACTGTGAATGAATCATTCAGAACTGGAGTTTCTTTCCCAAACTGTTTTGGGTGAACATTCTGATGTTTTAAAAAGAAGTAGAATAAATATAGTTGTATGCATGGACACTTTTCTCCTTTTAACTCTTTAAAATTCTATGACCATCTAACCATGACTTTCTCCAACAGAAAATCCCTTAGCAAGAGGTACCAGGTGAAACCTATGGGAAGCTTTGAGTGGGGAGATGTTGCTTTGTTGGAAGATGGTGGAGAGCAGGAAGCAAGCATAGCTTTGCTGTTTCACGGGAGGTCTCTGCTGGCTGTTACTCCCCTTCTTGGGCCACTGTAAGCTCTCTTCTTAGGCGCATTTCCCCATTCTCTTAATAGACTGGCAGGCAGATGAATTTTAACAGTTCCTTCATTCAGCCATGATGAAGCTTCCAGCAATCTGTCAGCACAGGGGAGACAGGCAGGAATTTTGCAAACGTTACTATTTTTCTGAAAAAAATATGCAAGGTCACATTCTGGAAAGGAATAAAAACATGGAGAGCGACTTTGTTTGAGGCAATGTTAGCTCTTTGCTCTGTGTCCTCTTGGGCTGCTGCTCAGGGAGGCAAGCCAACAAGAAGTTACTTGGCAACTTGGCCACAGTAGTACTTTATCATTTATCATGAGTGTAGTGGGATGTCTCACCTGTGCAGCCACAAGATCTTTTGGCTTAGGAATCTTGCCCTAAATGAACTTTGCTGTATGCCAAACTTTAGATACTACACCAAAGAAGGAGTTTTGTCTTTCATCACAGACTTCTGCAGGTAGCTTTCCAAAGTTTCTTGACATCTGACCACTTTCCACAGTTATGTCTGCAGGATGCAGCTACCTGACCCACAGCACAGCTGAGAAGCTTAGAAGCTTTGTAGACACAGATTACAGAGCTTTTGCACCAAGAATGCTGTTTTTTCTATGCTCTAGAGAGATAAATGGATTTTTTTAGAGATCCTTAGCAGTTGTTCCAAAGTTCTGCAGAAGTTCAGCAAATCAGTCAGGTAGGTCTCCTTCAGTAGAGTATTCTGTAGCTGCTGGAACGATACTTAGAAATACAATTGGTCCATAAATTGCAGAGTTTTGGAAATGTTTGAACGTAACTGTTCACCTGGCAGTATTTATGAGTTCTGTGGACTCCTTTAGCACCTGCCTGCACAGCTGCAAAAGCCCATGAACCCCTTGGTCAGTGCCTGCTTGCCCCATAAGTCCAGTCTGAATATTAAATCAGAGTGCGAGGAGACACCGCTAGTATTATCTTCAAATAAAGACAACAAAGGTCAAAGCAAACTTGTGGGTCAGCTCCCGCTGATTTTAGCAATGGGGACATCACCTAATTTAGGCTGCATGGTCTTCTTTCCTGGAGGATCATCTTCCACCTCTGAGGATTCCTACACCTCATTAACAGTAATGCATGATTAATTACCAGCATTTACTAATTAACTTCATGATTAATATTTATTTTACTCATGCCCTATTTCTTCATGAGGAATCAAGGTTTGATTCTGCTTGGTATCATTCAGCTCCTCCTCAGATCATTGTAATTGGGAACTGTAAGGTCCATCTCAGAACTGGTTGGAATGCTTTGTAGCTGGAAATGTGAGTACACATTAATAAAAGGCTGCTGTGACTTTGCCATCAGGTAACACTTACTGGAACACTATAAATCCACCTTTATAGCTGAAACAGCTCACTCTCTGGATTTTTACTCCCCAAGCTTTAAGATCCTCCCAAAAAAACATTTGAACTTGGCTTTATCAGCCCAAGCTGGATAACTGGAAATGTAAGGCTTATAATTTCTCTGCTTGTCACATTCACTTTGTGTCAAATCGGAGCAAACTTGTAGTGGGATTTGCTAATTAGATGTCTTTTGCCTCTAGGGAAAAGTCATGAAAATGATGGAAACCATCTTGGTTTCCTGGAAGGTTGATCTGAATGAAGGGTTTGTTTGCTTCTCTGTTTTATTCTCCATTGTTGTGGGAAAGATTCACCTTTCCATTGTCTATCAGGATGCAACATATGCACAGTCATGAAAAAACTCTTAGAAATTCAACACTCTCTTTGTTTAGGGAATAATTAGAAGCTCCAAATTCTGCGTAGGTTTAATCAGGTTTGCAATACTGATACAGAACCTGGGCTGATGTGGGGAAAATCTGTAACTGGGCTTGGGTAGAAGTTTGAAGTCTAACTTCCCCTTGTGAAGAAAGGTAATCCAGTCAGTGAAAGATGCTTCTGAAGTAAGACAAGGTTTTTGAACAAAAAACTTTATGTTTTTAACTAGTCTAAGAAATTCCACACACATTCTCAAAGGTTTTGATCAGCCATAAGATTTGTTCAATAAGACCCATTAGTCTACTGTGAAGAAGTCAAAAAACAATTAAAAAAAAGAAAAAGCTTGTATCTGATAAATAAAATATTATTCATCCCTTTCTGATTTTGACCTAGAGCCAAATTAAACTCAAAGCTTTTAAGCTGACTTTTTCTCCAAATTTTGTTGTTTGACTTCATTTACTCAAGGGAGGGGAGAAAAGAAGGTTCAGCTCACAGGAACGGGAACCCTCATGGAGCAAGGCCACTCTATCTGCTACATGTGGGCACATGTCCTATTTGGTCTTGGCTTTGGGGGCAAGGATAACACAAGGGATCACGAGAGCTTCATCCCACACTTTACATGAACAACCAGTGGTCCTTGCTTTTAAGGCTCTGGAAGCATCAGTGTTGTCTGTGTAGTTACAACCCACAGCAGTATTTCCTCGTGCAGAGCTCAGGGCCTTGTTAGTCCTTGTTCCTTTACAATCGCTTTGAGGATGTCATCATCCTCTCTTTTTCTTTTTTTTTTTTTCCAAGAACCCAGGAATGTGGTGTGATTAGTTGCAGTTTGAGTCTTTTTTTTTTGCCCTTACTTGCCCTAATTGGAGCATGCCTTAGATAATTTTCTTCACCAGGTCTTAACAGGCTCCTTTGAAATCCAACCAGTCTCCCTTCCTACTGAATACTGAGCAATCCATTCTCCGGTACCTGCTCCAAGCATGAGTGTCCCATGCGTGCCTCTTGCCTCATGCTGTCCCGCAACAAGACTTTGTGTTTTGCAGCATGTGGCCGATGGCCTCTCAGGTCCTCCACGACCCAGGGACATAGCATGGCTGCATCTGGCTGGAGAGTGGCTGCAGTGCAGCACTGCGCCAAGGGATGTGCCACCGGTGAGGAGCTCGTGCTGAGAGGAGCTCCAGGTGCTGAGGTGTCCCCCCTTGCAGGCCCCCTCCATTATACCAGCCCTTCAAATGCCCAGAAAATCAGTGCTTGACTGATACAGATGCATTGCTCTTCAATATCTCCAAGGGAGAGAGATGGTATTTCAACTAGCAGCTCTGCAGAGATGCTGAGACAGATTCTTCTCTCATTTTCTCTAGTGCAAACCCAGGGTAGTTGAATTTATTTTCAGGAGAGCATAATTGGACTTACAGCGGCATAGTAAGCAGCAGGATATACCCTTCTACCTTTTTTTTAAAAGCATGGGCATCATGCAGATTTAATAAGAAGTGTATGTTAAACTGTCAGATTGTTAGAGTGCTATGTGAGAATGAAGCACCAGGAGCAAAAGATCTAATGCGTTTTTTGAAAGTGCAGATAGAAAAACTCCTATTATCATTCACTGCTGAGCGATAACTTACACCTCTAATTTAGCCTCCAAAATTCCTCAAAGAAAATGTGCTTCTTTGGATGATTCATATCAAAAATATTTTCCTAGACCTGTGTGCTTACCAATAAAGAAGAGCACATTTTGGTAAGGCAACCTCTCTGTTTTCAAGCGTGAAGGAATTATTTTGCAAATATTTGTGAAATGAAGAGAGAAAATCTAGAGTGGCTTGTGGTAATTGGTACAAACCAGGACTTAAATTTTACTTAGATCATAAATAACAACGATTCCAGGCTTTTGGAATCTGCAATAATAGAAATTGTTCCATAGTGTAAGAAAATAACAATGTGACCTTTCTTTCAATGCTCGCTATAAAAATAATATTTGGATGACAACTTTTCTTGATAGCTCCATTTTGGTCACATTCCTTCATGCAAGGGCTTCTGAATTAAATATTCTGGATAAAAGCTTGAGTTATGTCCCAATAACCACCATTGACTGCAGGGTCATAGCTGATTTATGAACACAAAACCAGAGAGAAAACGTCGTAACTTCCTATACTGTCATGGTGGACAGTTGTCTTGGTAGTGCCTTATATCATTCATGCTCAGTTTGCTGGATGAAATATATAGATGATCACATTGTGGATGGTTAGTCCCTGAGGACATTTTAATTCAAAGGCCCAGAGACATTGCCAGTTCCATAAGGTTTCTTGAACTCTTTGCATAAAGTATTTACACTGGTAGAATAATACAATATTAGCCACTTAGGTCAAATGCTTCTGGGTTTGGGGATTTGGGACATAGCTGAGATAGTCCGTGTTGTGTCATGTGGGCTGAAAGTACTTCCATGATGATACCAATAAAAACAATCATTGCACCTGCCTGGATGAGTTCTTTGCTAATGCCAGCACATTTTAAGTCTTATTTATTATTTATTAGCATTGTGAAAGTGCCTTGGAGGTCCACTGATAGGGCAAAGTGTCATTCTGTGAAGAATTGTATAAACTGGGATTTAAAATGGCCCCTGTCTCAAAGGGACAGTGTTCATCTGACTTCTGTAAGAATCAAAGGAAAGATGAGTTTTACAGAAGAATTTGAAGGATATCAGCTGCTACCCACATGCCTGTCTAGAGATGTTGATTTGAGGACCACAGTGATCCAGGAGGCACTTCATGAGCCAGTCAGTTGTCTTGGCCGTGGGGAAAAATAATGCTAGTGGAGACAGGAGGCACAGTAAGGGTGCTAGCTGCTTCAGTCCTCTAATTTTATGCCACTGCCACCTGGAAGACATGGGCTAGGTTGAGGAAGCAGAGGGACAGCCAAGGTACCTGGTGTGTACATAAGGGAAGATGATGATGGCTGCAAGGAGGAAAGAGCAGGTGAGAAGATCCACAGTTCTAGTGGCTGAGATTACAGTGGTGGTGGGGTAAAGTAAGGAACCATCACCAAAGACAGGACATGAGTTTGTGCTTATTAGATTAACTGGAAAGGAGGTGTAACAGGACTAGGCTGGGATAAGGAACTGTGAAGATGCAATGCTGACTGGGAGGCAAGAGGCCAGTGATGCTACTAAGCAAGTTAGTCTGTCTTGACCTGTGATTTCATCAGTAAAGCTGGGATATCTGTGAGGGCTTCTTACCTGGTTGAAGTGAGGATTTCTGCTATTGCTGTGTGTGCATCTGAGGCCAGAGTCAAGCCCTGAGTCAACTTCCTGCAGGGATTTTGGAAAGGCAGCCTGGAAAAACAATATAATTCCACAGCCATTTAGAGCTGGCATGGTGAAAAACCCTTTCCTGTAAGTTTTTGCTTGTTTGTAGGCAATTTATGAATACCGCCAGAAGTGAAGGAACAAAAAAAATTTAACAAGACCCAGCTCCCATTTCTCTCCCTAGAGTCTTCCTATTATTTTAATTCCCCAAAGCCCTCAAGAGCAAGTCCCTGTAATTTGTATTTCTAGGGGTTCAAAATGAACAAATATTTTAATGGCAAATATTACTTTTACTGCTGGTGTTTTTATGGTGGAGACCTGCCCCAGGCCACAGATCACTGTCAATTAAGACAGCAACAGACCTAGTAATGTTCCTTTAATGTGAGTTTTCACAGGTGAATTTACCATTTGTATGTGATGCTGATCCAGAAAATCAGCCAGATGCTCCAACAGAACTATTCCAGAACCATCTGTCTGCTTCATTTTCTGCATGCCTGTTTGTGATAATGTACACACACAGTGTAAGAAACAGCTTTTGCCCTGAAGAATTTATAATCTAAATAAGCAAGCCGACCAAACTTTGAGAAGAAGGAAATGTTAATGTGTATTTTATATATTATTATATATTTTGGGAAAGAAAGAAGGAAGATCTCATTCAAAGCCACTGCAGTCAATCCACTGGAGTTGTTGGATAAGGACACATTTACCGTCACAGAGGAATCCTCTGACAGACTCTGGAGTTGAACCAGACCTGGTGTCAGTCTCAGAGACACTATCCTTGTGTCCCAGGATACCTGAACCCATCAGCTCGCATCTGCTCATCTTGACCTAACTGCCCCTTGCCCCTTGGTCTGAGAGTCTTCTCTACAGCACCAGCATGCACAGACCTGAGCCTTCACAGTTTGTGCAGTCCCCCAGAGGAGACTTTTGGAGCAGTTACAGCAGTATTCAAAGTCTCTTTTTCCCTTTATATAGATTGATGGTAAACAACCGATTGAGATGCACCCAGCAGCTTGCCAACTCTCCAAGGGGCCTTTGAGACACCCATGCATGGGTGGAGATGTCCTGGCTAGGCCTGAAATTCTGCTTGCCACCGTGTGCATGGGGAAGGAGTGGGGTCTTGAAGGCAGCCTCACACTGCGTTGAACAGACCAACCGTGTTGAGTTCATGTCATCTCTTCAAAAATGGTCCTCACTTCTCTGTCCCCTCTGACAAGGCTCTGTTTTGTCAAGCCTCAGCTGGAATTTGGAGGGGGGCTGGGTGCCTGAAACAGTTGGTCTATCTGAAAAGCCAAGCGCCTTTCGTAGAGTCTTAATAGTAATACTTAGCCTTGACATAGCTGTGGAAACATGAGAGTTGAATGATTATCCAATTTCATAGGAAGAGGTGAGGATTTATGCGAGGTCCACATCCTATCATGAATCAGTAGAAAACGCAGAAATCAGGTAAAAGGAGGACTATTTATCCCTCTCTGTCATACCAGTTGTCTGCATTAAAAGTTAAGCCCTAAGCTTCCTCTGTAAGCACTGAGGAAGGCACAGCTCAGAGTACCTAAGCCAGACACATATGTAGGGCATAACCTTGCTGCAGAAGACTCTCAGCGTCCATGAGCCCAGCAGTGCTGCTCTGCCTGCAAGACATGCATAGATCGAAGCTACAGTGCATTGAAGTGCATGCCAACATGTCAAAGGAAGGGGGGGACAAAGGGCTTTGGACACTCTTAGGTGACAGTTTCACAGGATAGCAGGTTCTAAAGGTTAGGAGCTTCAGAAAGGGGCAAGGAGTCCTCCCCCACCCCAACCCTCTGCCCATTCCTTCCTTTTAGTAACTTTCTCTGGTTTGTGGGGTGAGACAAAGCCAACACTGCACGAGGGAAGCGGCAGGAGCACATGGCTGGAGGCAAGAAGCAGAGATGGGATCGCTCCTGCCAGTGGTAGCAAGTTGTTAAACTCGACTCAGGTGGATGGTGCTGGGGAACCTCAGCTACAGGGCTGGCCAGAGAGGGAGTGGAAGGTGGACAACTGACTCAAGAGGGGAGTCTAGGTGTGGAATGGCAGGAACTGAAGGTAGGAGCGAGCCAGGGAGCAGAAA